>NC_082391.1:17748621-17952010 GCF_031168955.1 Gadus macrocephalus | reverse complement strand
ATTTTAATATATCACCGTATTCAGAGGATGGATTTGAGTAAATGTTTTTGCACCCAAGAACAATGCAAAACAAATGTGTAATCCCTTCACAATCATCCCTTAATTATTCTTTTGGAAGAGCTATGTTCCCTTACCAAAAGATAATTGAGAGATGATTGAATAGCTTCGTCCTTGGAATAAATGGTTCCTTCCTAAAGTTCATGTTAACATTGTAGACGATACATCCGTGTATAGGCTTCCTGGTTCAAAACGCTCTATTAATGGTCATGCAAACAGTAGCCTACATTGTCGCCTATTCAACATCGTACAAACTAGAGGCTTGTATCAAACTATTCCTACAACATCCACAGTCAAATATTTTTTCGTATAAAAGGAAGATATTAGAAATATTGAAACAGTAGGGCTATTTGTTTAAGTAGGACTATGGTAATATGTCGATGCACCAAAGGTCGACGAGCACGATACATTGACACCATCCATAATTGATCGTCAAGAGCTCCAGGAGGAATTAAGTTTTGTGTAGCTGCTGAACCAATACTGTTAAAATGACTACTCCTTCATAAATATCCATGTGAACAATAAGGTCAACGCCTACATTATTTTCTAAACATGCTAATTATTTGTGGATCTCCAATATCTTCTTCCACCGTTTACTATCAAAACATCGATAGATACAGGGGACGGCGCGCAGACATCCAGGGGTTGTAGTTGTGATTTACATTAAGACCACAGTACCCATAATACATTGTGAGAAAAACTCGCCGCACCTTCGACGGGTGGAGCCTGTGGCCGTGGGAAAGCTTGAGGGCTGCAGCTTGATAGAGTGAACATTGTTTGACAGAGAGGACGAGCTACCTGTGCCCATTGATTGCCGACACAAGTTCAATTTCGTCTATTGGTCGCTGTTTCGGGTGATGGCTTAGACGGTTTAGATGCGACCAATGATTCTGACGAGTGACAGCAACAGGGCATTGAACACAATGTCTCGGAATACCTCTGCCTTGAGATAGGGAAGCGGCGCGACTCGTCGACCGCAACGCGGAAAAATATTCAGCGGGGAGAGAGAATGCGAATGGTCCCGAAGAGCTCGAAATCAAACAAAATGGAAACGATGTAGCCTGGATGCGGTGCCTCATATAGCTAGACGTCACGTTAGAGTAGAAACTAGATAGCTAAGGGAAGCCGCAACTTCACTCATGTGCATGTAAAGTTATCCCACGGGGGGAGCCGTCACATAGCCTGTAGGTGTCTGCCGAAACAGAAGAGTTCACCAGATCGCAGCGGTCGTCCACGGAAGATAAGAACAAGGAAAGATGCTCTGCAGAAGACTGAACCGTTGGGTATGTGTTCCCGGGCATTGACACCACACACACACACCCCACCCACCCACACACATGTCATTGCTAGCTTCTTTATCATCATATCACCACCCCTCAGCCAAATGCGGCAGTGATATTCGAGACATTATAGGGTGTTTCAAATATATATGTAACGTTAGAACATGTCTGAGGGCTCGCTGCTGTGGACGCTAGAGCGTTCGTGGTTTCGTGACGTGCGAGTCCTTGTCGTTGGTTTTTCCGAACTTACGGGTAGCAACTGTCATTTCGTGAAACCTGAGCTTTCCTGTCGTTGGCGAACTTCAAACGCTAATTCAAAGCCACCAGACGAGTTGTTCCTCAAACAAAACGTGAAGTTTTCCAGTGGCTCTGTGTGTAGAACAGAGGTCTGGCTAGCTATGTTGATGACTTGCAAAGTATCAGGTCACTTTGCAATTTAAATTCGGGGAATATTTGAAGACGGAAGAATATAATGGCGAAAGAGCGTTTGAATGACGCAAAGCCCACCACATCACCCACCTGTACGTCAGGTAGTGTCATGCTCGTCGGCTAAATGATACCAATGTGGTGTTTGCAACTATGTAAACATACCTAGACATTTGAAAGAATTTCACATTTGCATCGGCCAAGGGGTGGGTTTTTATTTCATAGAAGATTTGGCAGTGCAATTGGGATATTACAATTATAATGACATTTTTACCAGCAGGATGTAATGACATTTTACCGGCAGGATTGTGCAGTGTATGAAGTAGTGTCTAGAAACGTCTGCAGAAGCATTATTCATAATTCATCAGTTCATTGGCCGTCTTTTTATTTGAATGCGGTGACCTTTTTCCTCAGTTTTATAGTTCCGATGTAATAGGTGCCTGATCGTGAAGCCGCTGGGACAGCGGCGGGCCCTCACTCTCAAATGGGAAACTATCTTTACTGGCCTATTTATCTCCCTCCTATGCTCCAATAACCTGTTGTCAATCGTTGGTCGAAGTCTCATCATGAGACGTGAGCAGTATAGATACCGACTGTGAATAAGGAGAAGGGGCAATGCTATAATAATTATAAAACCTGACCCTCTTCATTTCCCCTCTTTAAAGGTTGACAGGTCAGCGGATTTTCCTGCCGCTTCCTTTCCTCCTCGCAATTTCTAGTAGGTGTGAGCTGTAAATAATATTTTGTGCGGAGGCGCCAGCCACACTGGCAGTGATGCATGCTGTGCCGTTATCTGGTCCCTGGCTTTCTGCCTTCCACACATCAGCCGTGCTTAGCCAAGGGGAGGTATGCGTGTGTGTGCGTGTGGGTGTGTGTGTGTGCGTGTGTGTGGCGGTCAGTGGGGTGTACCAATATCAATCTGAGGAGTAGGCTCAGTGAGTGTTATTTGGCTCCCCCCCACACTATATGATGCACTGTGCTTCTAAGCCCAGAGAGAGCAAGTGTCTTGGGGATAGGGGGAGCCATTCAAGTTGGCAGGGTTGGAATGGGCAGGGTTGGGTCTTTTCTGTTCCGGGTGGGAGAGCGGGAGAAGGGGGGAGGTGAGGAGCTCCAGAGGTTGTGCTGCCTCTGACACAAATTCAAAATTGCACAAAACAGTTGCCTTTGATCTTCTTCGGAGGCCTTGCAGGCAGGAAACTGAAGTGTTTACAATAGGAGCCTGTGTCTTGTAGCATGTTCGGTGCATTTTCCTGGTAACCTGTAGGCCTATGGAGTCTAGTCACTGGCTAGCTAGACACAGCAATGTTAAAACCACCCCATTTGAGCTCACAGCTTGTACCACATCATTTATCACATATTTCAGGTATTAAAGTGCTGCGGGTGTTTGTAATGAGTGAAATAAGCTTTGTTAATTTACAGATTCATTAAAAAAGGAGCTGTTTCGTTGGTGTGGTGGAAAATATGTGGAATATTTTCAATTTGAATGAAGGGAGTTATTGGAAACTTTTTTTACTATCAATATATTTAAAAGCTCTTTTATTAACCAGTAAGAATTTGACATCATAGATATGGCCATATTCAAAGTTAGGCAGGAAAGGCTACATTTTGTGACAAAAAGTAACTCTGCATGATGATCTTTATGCAGACTGAAGGTTTCCCACCCGGGTTTCATTTCCTTCTCCATACTGTAACCCTCATAGTTTCCTCCTTCATCTCACAGCCTCAAAATATATGCCAGGGGGATAAAGGAACATGATGTCCATTTCTTGCTCCCAATGTTGTGCGACAAGCGCGACAGAGTTGTTAACGAGTCAGCAGATAGTGTGTAGAGACGCTGACACCCGCTCTGATTTGGTGCGCTACATGGTCAATTTGCTCGTCAACATGTTCTCTTGGACAGAACCGTGGCGATTATGCTAAAAAAGCTCATATCTCTTGACTGGTGCTTCATTTCCGCCCTGTTTTACTGTCATTTATTTATTTTTATTCAAACCAGAAGACAATGTCGCCGCATGGTTGAACTGCTCTCTGTCTCGTCACTTCTCGGCGTCTTTGTCCTTCGCTAGTTGACACACTGCCTCTCTCACCAAGCTGCCTTTCAGTCTCTGGTGAACCTGCTTCTCTGGTTAGCTGCCCTCATGGCTAAGGATATAAATGTATCATGAACCACACACTCAAACCCCCTATTAACGCTGGCACGATTTGTAAATAACTTGAGTAATGGTGACTGAATATTGGCTGATTTCATATATGAATAGTTAAGGACGGCATCTATTGGTGTTTTTTATACGATTATTCTTTTGCAACTAGTTCCATTAATAATTAATAACATTGCAGTCCCAAAGAGAATGCTTCTTTTTTTTTATATTGGAGCTAAATCGTCAGCTGTGCATTTACATATTGTGTTTACAAGGCAGTGGGCCTTGGTGAGTTGGCAGGTTCAGATGTTTTACTTGAATTGATGTCAAGTCATTTGAATATTTTTGCTTTCTTCATTGCGCAAAACGGGATTTGTCGCTTGCAAATGTAAACATCCCATATTTGTTAAGGGCTGGTCCTGCGAAGCACAGTTTGAAGAGATGCATGGACTGAACACGGCCATGCCAGGAGTTTTCTATTAACTATCAGAGTCCGGCCATGGTTAGAAAGTGTGCACTCATAGTTTCATAAGATGGCACCCCATGGCATATATTTATTTATATTTAGATCCTTCAGTGATGAAAAGCAAACGGGAAATATGTTTTGCTGCCTTCTGACTGGGCAGTGTCCCTCTATTCTGGTGCACTGTTTAAAACTCCCATCATGTCTCGCCCCAGCTTGTGGATGCTTTGCGTGTCTCTGTATTATGACCCGACACATTGGTGTTGGTGCTGGGGGTGGGGTTTGGGGTAGGGACTGGGGGTGGTGTGTTTGCTTTCAGATAGCATGTGGGACTTGTAGCTCTCTTTGATTTGTCGTTCCCCAGTTCATCAGGCGAGCAGTGTATTGATCAGAGATTTACAACCATCCGTGCAAGGGCTATGCAACAGACGAGAGTGCTATTACCAGTGCTGAGATTGTACATGCGCAAGGGCACCACCATCCCAAATCCGCTTATTGCTGTGTTGGACCATGACATTTATTTTATTTGCGTTATGGATGAAGCATACATATATATCGATGTATATATTTTTTATATTGCTTAAATATTTACTGGATATCATGAAATTGAACTACCAAGTTTGGTTGCTACTATGCTGCAGACAGAATGGCTGTAGGGTTTTTAGTTTGAGGGTTTACAGAAAGTACAACACAGTTATGATATTAATGGTTTATTACGCTACGATGTATATGGGGAGGGGGTTACCCAACAAATGTTAGTGCTTGGCACTTGGTTCTATGAACATCCTTACTGTACCGACAGCAATATATTATTCCTTTCTTCTGACAAATGTACTTATTGTAAGTCGCTTTGGATATAAGCAGATATCCTTGGCTTCCATTGAAGCACTTCTATCTTGCGAAGCTGGATTTGGAGAAACCGTCTTCTTCGTCGTCTTCATGAGAGAATGGGAGCCAGCATCTTTTTATCTTGCATGGATGGGTGCTTGTGTCTTTTTTTTACCTGCCAGTCTTTATGCGCACGTTTGGGCTGGATCCAGGATAATCCAATTGTCTTTTGCTTCCACAGAAAGACAAACAAGCACAATAGGAATCATGGTTAGCACTTCTGCTACTGTAACGCCCCACTTCGTGACCATACATGTAGACGATGCTTGATGTGTTGTTGTGTGAGTGATCACACAGCCATCGACCATCAGGCTGGTTCTATAGCGTAGGAAATGCTCTAACAGAATGGCGGTAAGGGAAGAACCTCTTTTAGCAACCTCTCCGCACTTCCTACTCCTCATGGCTCGGTTGACGAACCTGGGTCAGAGATGCACTTCCAGGCTAGCTGCGTGAGGGGTCAGTTGGAGCGTGGCTGCTGAGACCGGACCTGAGACCGGGCCGCCGCTAGAAACCATGCTGCACCAACCCTCTCTTCCTCTTGATTTATTTAGTGTGTTTTTTAATGCAATTTTTCTATTTCCATCTGAAAGCTATGTTGAATTCTCAGTTTGTAGCGCTAAATATTTCAGCCGGCTTCATTTATTTTGGATTCACTGCGACTCCGCAAACGGGGCTCTTCGGCCGGGCGACGTATATCTCAGCCGGGTGTGTGTGTGTGTGTGGGGGGGGGGGGGGGGGCACTTAAGGAGCATTCTTTGTCATCCATATATTTATAACGAGCCGACCAGAGGATGTCTCCCTCTCTGTGGCAAAGGGCTCTCCCCCTCTCCTCGTCTCCACGTCTCCTCCCCCCCGGCTCTCCTCTGAGCACCTTCGCAGTGAGATGTGGGGAGAATGCTGCCGAGGTGTCTGTGGGAACGAGTGTTTGCGAGTGTGAGCGAGTTCGGTCTGTGCGTCTGCGTCAGAGCGGAGAGAGAGAGAGAGACGGACGGCGGGAGGGGAGATGAGACGAGAGGGAAACCTCTTCGGCATTCCATACATTTTCAGCGCTCCGTAGTAGTGTGTGTGTGTTTGTTCGACACCCACGTAAAATAAAGACACCCAAAACGGGGACGTTGCCCACTACAGACCCATCAATTCCACCCACTCCACAACCCCCCCCCCCCCCCCCCCCCCCCCCACCCACACACACACTCCAGATCATCAAAGGCATACGGCTTGCACTTTTGAGCTTGCCAGGCAGCATCGCTCATCCAAAAGGAGAAAAATTAGTCCTTTAACTGTGGACACGATTGACTGGAGGGAGAGAGTCGGGCACGTGGGGAAGAACTGCCCAAACCAAGCATGTCCTTAGCATGCTAGGAAGAGCAAGGGAAAAGCTAAAGGGAGAAAGACCCGCATTGATTTTAGTCATTAGAGCCCGTTCCTCTCCATGCTACTTCTCAGGATAATTAACTGAATTGCAATTACAGCCAGTGTAGCTTGGGTACATTATAAAAGATAATGTCATCAGAAGGGACTGCAGCTCAAATGCAGATTTTCTCCCTAGCTCTTTCCTGCTCAGCACTATCTGGAAGTCTCTTCTTCTCTACTTGCCAGACATGATGCGATGGGATAAAAGCCCTATCTGGCTGTCGGGTTGGAGATTAGTTTTGTCACAGGCCCATGTGATTCACGCAGGCCAGGAGACCCACAGTACCCAGTAGAAGCATCATGATCTTCTGCCCCCCCCCCCCCCGTGTGTGTGTTTGTGTGTGTGTGTGTGTGTGTGCGTGTGTGTGTATATATGTACCAACCCTCAGCCGCAACATCCATAGATGTTTGGTCCTGCTCTTAATCAATATAGATTAAAATGTTCTTCTGGTTCCTCGACACAAATAGAGGAACGCGCAAACACTCACTTTTCACGGTCTTTAAATATAAAGTGTCTGGATTTTCTCTCCAAGACTTAGGAAATAATTAATCCTCTCTGTTTAGTGTGTAGGGTGCCAGCTGGCAGAGCAAGAAGCGCTTCCTTGGGACTTAAGATCAACCTATACGCTGTGTATATATTTATATATAGTACATTCAACATATGCCAATTGTACATCCTTACCAAAGAGAATTCATCTGTTGGGAACAACAACTAATTTGTAAATTAAAAAAAACAAGTTGGCATATGTTGATTAATGGTATTTTGATAATACACATGGTTTTCAATAGATGCTAGGCAATGGAGAGAGAAAAAAGCCACAAACATTATTGTTGCAACGACATACCCTTGTCCGCATTATGCGATTTGCTGAGACATTTCCTGTTTCAGACATGTGATTGTTGGCCACAACGCTAGCATCTCTTGTCCTCATGTGCCTTTTTCTTTACGTCAATGCCTCAGGCACACATGGCCTGTTTTCAGCTCCACCTCAAATAGTTGTGTAAATATACTTGTGTATACAAATTTGCACCCAATGCAGACTGATTATATCACAGAGATGTCTATATTTATTCAGGGGAAAAGGAACTTGTTGTAACAGGCCACCTGTTATTCCCTCCACATTTGCCAATAATAGAGTAAACTGGTGGGAACGTCGAAGGCATCTTCAGCAGCGTCTGTCAGTGGTCTTATTTGAGCACGCCAGATGATTGAAGCGGCAGAGCCCTCCCAGTGTGGGGTCCCTCGATGAGGCTTTGTCTCATTTTTTTTTCATCCATGCCTCCCCAGTGTCAAGAGACCCGGTGATATGTAGGCCAGTACCGGCACCGTGGTACAGAGCATTCTGTGTCTCGCACAGCTGCACGGGAGATTCTGGAAACAATAAGCCTTTGCCTTTGACAACAGCTCCTCGAGATCAGTCCTTGAGTCAGAAATGGGATGAAATGGGTAGAAATGGGATTGAGCCTAAGGCCCAATCCCATCCCATTTGGCGAATGAGTAGGGGTACAGTAGGCGTTTTGGGGTGATCTCAGGATGGAGGTAACACACCTGATGTTGTTTTCAACACGAGAGTTCTAGTTAAACTTGTGACATGGCTTTAACAACAATCTGTTGTAATTCATTGTTCCTTCTGTGGGAGGCCTTCCGTAAAAGCAGGACACTTTTTGAAGTTCTACACACTCTTTGTAGCAACGTTTACTCTTGTTTCATCATAATACAATGGTGGTAGCACACGCACACGAACACGCAGGCTATAAGCAGCAGCAATTGTTAACGGCTCAACCCGCATGTAGCGGTAAGTGCCGTATCAATAGCGTTTGATAATACTTCACTGGCCCCTAAATTATAAGCATAAATAAAGTTCTAAGCACCCATGCATGCATGAGATTTCTGTTGGAATCATTTATTGAATGCATTGAAGCCATGCAATTTAGCTTTTGACATTTATAGAATCAACTTCACTAAACCCATATGGCTGATTTATTTTCCTGTAGTGCAACTACAGTGTATTGGATTATATTGTAAGCTATTTAGTCATTCTTCTTTGAATTTATTGCTGCAAGACCTGATAACTAAATATAGAGCTTGTGCAGATTTCTTTCAGAACACGGTGCAGAACAGAATACTCAAATATCATGATCTAACCACCTGTTACCAGTTTTGTCAAGAAATAACTACTCGTAGTAAACACATGTTATAACTTCAACATATTTATGAAAATCATGAATTAATTACTGTTGGAATCTTTGGAGTTGGCTTGAGTGGATTGACCTAAAAGGTATACTCCTTTTGAACTCAGAATATTATGAATAATCAGAGACAACCTTGCTCGTTGTGAAATCCTTTTACCCATACAATTGAAGGATCTAAAAAAACTTAAAATAACCATTGCATATCACAGAGGGACGTGTCTACCTGACACCTGCTGAACATCTTGTATGGAGAATGTCAGGGAATATTAACATAGAATCCAAAATCAGCTGATGAAATCTGTTATGGAAGGACCCTACAGTACATGGTTTGTCGGGGTTTGGTGTTAATCCCTGCTTCGTGTAGTTTGTACTTACTTAGAATTCCTTAGCTTTAAGCAGCTGCACTGTTGTAATTTCATAGCTAAAAATTGGGCTCAGGCACAAATAAAGAACTCCAGTAACGCCTATCCGGGCTAGGTCCAGAGCTAGCATGTTGTTAAGCCAAACTCTCTTTGGTGGTATGGATCCAATGGTACACCTCATCTGTTACAATGCAGCAAAGCTGACCTAAACTATGAAACAACAAGGGAGGGCTAGATGGTGGACTGTGGCAGTGACAAACTATATTGTCTCTCCGCCTTGCCTCTTGTGCCAGAGTATTCATCCCTCAGCTGCTCCCGCCTACCCTTCATACTAATACGATAACAGGTAGGCTGTCATACTATACCAATAGAAAGTCTGTTGTTCAGAGTTTTTTTTTTTTCTTTTCTTTTGCTGATGTCAGCGTTTTTCTGATTTGGTTTCAGAAGTTGTGATCTTGGCTGTACCTTGGCATTCACTTCTTCCCTCCTTAATGCCGTAAAACTTACTAGTTGGTATATTTTCTTGTTGAAGATGTCCTTATCTTGGGGGATGTTTGAGTAATGGGCTTTCTGGTTCATTTTAGGAACGTTGTATATTTGACTTTTATCACGTTAGATCCTCTTTACGGGGGCCTTGCGCCGTCTAGTTTTTCATGACTGTATACACAGCGGGGAAATGAGCCAGCAGCAGACAAAAAGCAGTCAAACTCCCCAGCTGAAGGTCGCCTTGAACAGCGCCTGCTTTATAGCTTAACCCTTGCAGGGACTGTGTGAAGGTTGAGGAAGACCGGCCAGCAGGGGTTCACTGGGTTGCAGGAAGCAGTAAAATAGTTAGCTATTGATATAGACATTCACTCACCTGCATGAAAACATGCTCACTCTCGTTCTCTCTCTCGCTCTCTCTCGTTCTCTCTCGCTCTCTCAGACACTCCCGTCCAAACAATGCAGGATGCTACTGTTTTTCCTCCCACTTTAGACAAACGTTGGAGAACAAAGTTCAGAGGGTAAATATTGCTGCGCTTTCCCATCCTGCCATTTTGGTCATCAGCAGGTGTTATTTGCTCGACCCTCAGTCCATTCCATTCCCTCCTCCCACACACACTCTTGCATCTCATAATGTGTGACTTGGACACACACACACGGCCTCATTTGCTCTGCGCAGAACTAGATTAGTGTTTTTTTTTTTTTCATACTCGAGTTACAAAAGCCTAAAAGAAGGGACCCTATTCATTTTTTTTAAGCCTTAACGTAAACATATTCTCTTAGGATTGTCGACCCTGGATGTCTGACACATTTGCTGAAAGAGTCGCTTGTTCAACCACTAAATCTATTTGTGTCAGGCGGGATAAGGCTCAACTTTGCCGCTGTAGCCACAAGGCCATTTGTTTGTGATACATGGTGTAACGCCATGTCATTCTTTGCCCCTTTTCCCCAAGACACTCTTGTCAAAGCCAGTCACCTCACCTGTGCCCAATACCATGCGTCCTATCGGCCCCGACTCATTGATACTTCTGCCTCACTTCAGCATCTACCTCCATGCTCCTTGACAGAACATTCAGCCTTAAAATTTTTTGATTTTGCCCAACGAAACAGGGAGTCAACACAATTTTAGTTTTCACGCTAAACGTCTACTGGCCATTTTGTACTCGTGTTTTGAGTAAGCTTGTAACTTTCCCAACAGTTTTATTTTTTCCTCCTATGTTCCTCCATTAGCCGTGGTCACGCTCACTTTAACTCAATTCTCTTCAAGTAAGGCTGAATGGATATAGGAACCGGGCTATTTCTATAAGCATTACCGTCCAAAACTTCTTCCTCATTGAAGTTGATGGTATTGCCTCCTGATCGGCCTTCGTATCTCTACAGGGGGGAGATAGAGGTCATAAAGTACTGCAGATTAAGTGGGTTATCCAAACAGTGGTATTATCTGCAGACGATTATCAACCACTCAATGTTGACCCAACTCAATCACTAATATTCTTAGCTACAGTCAGACTACAGTGTCCTGTAGTCTGTGGGGATACTGGTGTCTAAACCATTCGTTTTGAGACAAGGTTATCCCCTTGGTCTTGGTGAACAAGGTGTGATTCAAGGAAAAACAAGCTGGTTAGCATTTTTGGGACTCCATGGGAGTTTCCGCTGATCTATTTGGGTCCTGGTTTTGTTAGATGCTCGGTCTGCGGTGTTTAGTTATACAATGCAATAATTATACAAAAGTAGTGGTACTGCTTGATGGTTTTGAGAATGTTCTCCCCCCTTGTGTAACTGTTTCTTTTTTTTTACGTCACGCTTAAAACTCAAATCGAAAGTGAACAACTGCCATGTGTAATTACTAGTTCCTATATGATTCTGGCACCGTTAAGCCCCGGTGTCTTTTAGTCGGCGTAGACAGAACCCAGATTACTCATCGTGATGGAGTGGGGAATGAAAAAACAAAGCGTTGTTTCTTTACTGTGTAGATGAGTGAAGACGACAGGCTGCGACGATGTGTGACCCGCTGGTGGTGGTGAGATGGTGCGACCGGACTGTGTCACTGGACCAAAGTCATCCGTCAAGGGTCTGGCAGTGGCTGAATGCGGCTTTATGCACCCTGCCCTGCCGCACAATGCCTTGTACAACCCCACCACCCACCTCCCCCCAACCCCTGACTCCCCTGACTCAGTATGGGGCTCGGTTTACAGTGTGTGCATAATTTCATTTACAGTGTAATTTAATGTAAAGTTTCAGGCTCCGTCATTCCTCTAATGCACCGTTTATTCCTGACGGGGCACTTGCGTTCCGGCTCAATTGAGCGTTGGATGTTTACTTTATTGATCTCCCACCTACGTCCTGTGGCTAATACATTACCTCCTAGCAAATCTAGTGTTAAAGATTACCGGTGGCACCTGGCTCCGGAGCGCTTTTAGTTGACCATTTAGCGTCGTTGGCTTTGAGCTGCATCGTCTGACCTTTTGACAATGAGGCAAAGGTAATGCAATCAGTTCCTCTTCGCCTTACACCAGCATTTCTTGTTGCCCGGCCCCCGATCGCGCTGTCTGAATAGATGAATATCGTGATCACGTTACGGTTCAGAAATGAATCGTGAGCCCGTGGTCTGACCCTTATTATTTAACAGTGAATTCTGCATTTAAATCAACAGACCTTCAAGAGTGCAGTGCTTATCCTTTGGCACCCCTAGACCATGAGCACCTTCAAAAAGTGTTTTTAAATTTTCTCCATTTCAGTCTACAACTAACGATATTTGTTGAACTGTGCTAAAGGTAGCAGCTTTTGAAGAGGTTTTGGCTGTATGAACTGGAGGTTTTGGCCGCATGAACTTCTGTGTTTTTATGTACCTAGAGCCTTACTTTTGGCTGCATTGCAATAACGTAGCTCATAGCCAACGGCTAGTAGTAGAGGTGTGTAAATATTAGTTGGAACCTTTTCATGAGAGAGCTCGCCCTTTCATGAAGAAACTTCCAAGTCTCGTAGCTGGTGCCTCATTTGTTTAGGAAATCATTCTTCATTTGCATAGGGAAAAAGTTAAATTATATCAACGCCCTTTCTGGCAAGGTTGTCATTCAAAGAATGTGAGATATATCTTCCTGATTGCCCAACAATGCAGAGTTAAACTAGTGCTGTTGAACCATTGTTATGTGAGGCCTCGTCTGCATACCTGCAGATCTGCATACCTGTAGATCTGCATACCTGCCAAAACCAGCAGGAGTTTGACAAAGGGAGTCGGCGACACTGCTGTTGACTTGGGGCTCAACCTGGGGCCTGCTTTGATATGGAAATCCTGCATGTGTTCGTATCCTTCCATCCTGTTGTATTCCCCCCCGATCACCACCACCCGAACCAACCGGGCCTTCGTGCGCTTGCAGGCTGGGTGGCCGTCCAGACGTCTCTGCTGGTTGCGGCGGTGGGGGTGGCTGTAGTTGCGTGGGTCGCGGGGTGCCAGATTTGACGCCACACTGAGGTGTGAGCGCCGGTGTTTGCGCATGACGGAGCGTTATGTAAGATTAACCGACTCTCGGCGTTCCCTCTGGGAATGGATCGGAGAGTGAGAAATGAAGGCGAGGAAGTTAATGCTGAAGCCTTGTTTTGGTATTTTTTGGTTAATGAGAAGCAGAGGAAGGCGGAAGCTTCCCGGTTATTCAGTTCTAGCGCCACATTAATCTGAGTCCAACCTGCGTGGGTCTGAGTCCAGGTGGCCTTTTTTTACACCTTCTCTTGGCACTTGTCCAGCTCTGGGCTGTCCGCAGAGTCTTCAAACGGCTTTTTGTGCCTCTACGTGAGACGACTCTGGCTCGTTGAATGAGATGTAACAGATTCTCTTCCCACAACGACTTAATAATTCACAGGCACAGTAATGGCCTGTACAAGCCCTACTTTACGGGAGCATACCGATGCATTTAGGCACTGTAGCAAAAGGGGGGGGGGGGGGGGGCGAGGTCTCACTTGAATGGGAGATGAGACTTCAGAACATTTACAGACCTCAAGAGACACGAGTAGCGTAGTAGAATTCACACGTCCGTTCCGATTTATGTGTAGGACTGATCATTTAAAAACAAAGCAATGTACGATGTTTATGCCATCGTTTATGTCCCCATGTTCGAAAGATTGGATTGAGGATTTGGCCGGTTAGGACCCACAGCTTAATTGTTAAAGTTGTCTATGTAAAGGTGTGAAACTGTTCCACTTTTTGTATAGGGGCCTTCTGAAACTTGGCAGTTTACGACTATATCAACTATATCCTAAATCCAAGTGTTGAGCAGCTCCCATAGATGCTGCTCTGTGGGGTGCGTGAATTAGCGTCTATAACTGGGGGTGGGGGGGCACCGGTGCAGCTGTAGAGGGAGAGCATCATAATGAAAGAGGATGTTAATACTGATGTCTCTAGTATGGCAAGCCGAATTGACATTTATTAACTAAGTTTGACTATCCGGAATTTACATTGTAGATATCAACAACTTCATTCAAGATATCTGTTACGTAGTTGTGACTAGTCGAAACGACAGTTAGAGATATCTGTGACGTAGTTTTGACTAGTCGAAACGATAGTTAGAGATATCTGTAATTCAGTTTTGACTAGGCGAAACTGAATTACAGATATCTGCAATGACTTCACGGAAAACGACATTCAACTCGTCACACATCTTAAATGACAATTGCAGATATCTGTAATTCAGTTTCGCCTAGGCAGAATGAAAGTTAAAGATATCTCAAACGTCATTTGAGTGTTGGGCATTACGTTTTAGATATCCAGAAATACGTAATTTCCCCTTGCCGCCATAATCAACGAAGAAGTGGGTTCATTTCCGAATGGAATAAGAAAGGAGCAGTCATGGCGTTGGCTGTGATCGAAAAGATCACGAGAAAATATGGAGCGATGTAATCAGTGAATTGTGTGAATGATGATTGAACAAGGAGCTGCTCCGCTCCCGCTTAAAGTAAACGGTCCTATAATTTGTCATTACAGATATCTGAAACGTCATTACAGATATCTGAAACGTCATTTCGCCTAGTCAAAACTCGAATTCAAGATATCTATAATTCAGTTTCGCCTAGGCAGAATGAAAGTTAAAGATATCTACAATTGTAGATATCTCTAATCAAAATTCCTTTCAAGATATCTATAACTTGATAATAGATATCTACAACGTCATTTTGACTAGTCGTAACTCCAGTTAGAGATATCTACAACGTCATTTTGACTAGTCGTAACTCCAGTTAGAGATATCTACAACTTAATTTCGCCTAGTCAAAACTTAATTTAAGATATCTGAAAAGGGACATGTAGATATCTTGAATTGAGGTGAATTAAAGATATCTTGAACTGGAATTATGACTAGTCAGAATCAAATTGTAGATATCTCAAACTGGAATTACAGATATCTACAATTCAGTTGCAGATATCCGTAATTCACAAAGTGGATATCCGCAACTGAATTGTAGATATCCGCAATGAGAAACCCCATAGACATGAATGGCGAAAATGACGTAATTTCGCCTAGGAGGAATGTCTTTGTGGATATCTGAAATGACAATTGCGGATAGGAGGAATGTAGTTGCGGATATCCGAAATGTTAGTTTTGACTAGGCGAAACTGAATTGCAGATATCTGCAATGTAATTTCCGGATAGTCAAACTTAGTTAATAAATGACAATTCGGCTTGCCATAGCCTAGGCGAAACTGAATTACAGATATCTGCAATTGTCATTTAAGATGTGTGACGAGTTGAATGTCGTTTTCCGTGAAGTCATTGCAGATATCTGTAATTCAGTTTCGCCTAGTCAAAACTGAATTACAGATATCTCTAACAGTCGTTTCGACTAGTCAAAACTACATTACAGATATCTCTAACTGTCGTTTCGACTAGTCACAACTACATTACAGATATCTTGAATGAAGTTGTTGATATCTACAATGTAAATTCCGGATAGTCAAACTTAGTTAATAAATGACAATTCGGCTTGCCATACAGTGTGCGTATGCGTGTGTGAGTGACGTCAGCGAGCGAGCGAGTGGACGAGCGAGGAGAGCGAGCGGTAGCGCGTGTGTCTAGTGAAGAAGCGAACGAGTCCGGTAGAATAAAGTACCCATCCTGTCAATAATCGGTGGCCGCTTCATTCCGACCTATAAGCAGACAAACTGCCAGTCAAATCACACAAAACAATAGAGACAGGATCACACAGGCAATTTTTTTCGCGCTTGGCCCACTCTGGATAAATGTCGTTCATATCGCATATGAGGACTTCGACGGCTGTGGAGAAATGCAATCCTCCGTAGCCACGGAGAGCTGTGATCACAGAGAGCCGGGCATCTCGTCACATATTTACGGCATCGATAGGAGGGGGCGCTGTCAGCAGACTATTATTTAGACAAATTATTAGCAAATTTCAATCGGACAATTTGACCGAAGAGTTAGAAAGGGCATATCGCGCTTCTGCCTTCTCACACCGCGAGACAGGTTCGTGGCTTTGAGTATCGCGATTTTCGGTTTGATACGCGTATCGTTACAGCCCTACTCCCCACACACCACAGCTGTATCGTGGGTCACTCAACATGGGTATGCCCATACGAACTCCCGTGTCTAGGTAGTTAAATTTCGGCGTTAACTCGTTATGTGCATGCTCAAGGACTTGGAGGCTGAGGCGTGCAGTTAGTTAGAATTCTGAGGGAAGACTGGCTGTGTTATGTGCAGTGCCAGTGTGATGATTCTGAATTGTGTGCAGAGCAACTGCTCTTGAAGCATGAGCAGTGTTGGGCGGATTTCCTGTACAACATTGCTCATTATAGCGCTGGTGTGCAGCGATGCCACCAACTTAAGGAAAAGCGAACCCCAAGTTGCCATTGGTTGCAACATGGGCATCCCACTCGTTCTTCGAGGCCTTGGCCCCACACATATTTTTTTTTAACGATCTCATAGTGTTCAAATCCAAGTAGAAAGCAGTGGGTTCACCCTCACTGTAATCTCATGTATTCACTGTGAGTAAAAAAAAAGAAAAGAAAAAGGAACATCCAAACAACTTCGTAACAACTAGGATGGCCCCAGTGAAAGGCGACGGAGGACCGTTGAACCCTGGCCCGGCCTGTCCGTGTGAGTTGAAGGAGTTTTGCCTCTGAGGAGGAGGACAGGGCGGGACGGAAGGGGGAGACGGTAGCAGCTGGTGGACCATCAGGGGGGGGAGGTTGTCTTGGCTCCTTTCATGGTGCCGGCCCTGTGGCTGTCCGGTCAGAACAACCCTGCTCCTTCTGTGTCCGCCGGCCGCAGTCAGGAAGGAAACCCAAAGGGCCACGGAGGGCACTCTGTGCTCTCCGGAAGAGTGTGTGTGTGTGTGTGGTGTGGTGTGAGTGTAGTGTGTGTGTGTGTGTGTGTGTGTGTGTGTGTGTGTGTGTGTGTGTTCAGCGGTTTTTAAATTGATATCAGATTGACCCCATGTGAAGGATCCCTGATAAATTCTACTCAGCATTTCCACCAGCGTAGGAGCAGCAGGCGCCTGTTCTCTCTCCCCTTGTTTGGACCATGGTGTCCGTTTCTACGGGGGGATTAGGGACGTGTCGGCTGCTGCCAGGGGACTCGACGAGTACAACAGACCGCGTGTCCTCTTAGCTCGTCCCTCTGGCTTCACCCTGCCTGCCTTTTAAGGGTGAGGAATGTCCTGGCTACCTCACTCGAAGGCCTGTAACATCTCCCCAGGTTGATATTTTAATGGATCATCTGTTTTTTCATTCCCCCCCCCCCCCCCATCTCCAGAGTGATCGGTTAAGTCCTTTTGGGGCGTGCGATTGCAAGCGCCCTCCTCGGGGTCTGTCGAAACATGTGTCGAATCATCCTATTGCAGACGCTACTTGTTTGTTTGACATTTGGTCCGTTAACAGGCTCGTCGTTTGTAGACTATCTGATCCACCTCCGATGTGACGATGGACTGAAGGCTCCACTCTTCTCTAGCTGACTCCCCCCTCCCCCCTCCCCCCTCCCTATCAGCGCTTGCAAACATTTGCGGCCGCTGGAAAGTTTTTCACTTGAGTGCCACAGCTTTGAAGGCGTATTAATCATCCTCAGCCCAGTGAATATCCTCACAATTTAGGACAGACGCATACCCATACACACACACGCACACAAGCTGTGTCCCCTCCTCCATTGACAGACTTCAGGCCTCATTAAGTGGATTTCTTTTTTGTAGAGCCTGCGCAACAGATTTCCCGATCATCAGATTCAGCGAGCCCGGCCATAACAACGGCTCTATTCTTTCCTGGGGTTTATCCAGCAGAGCCCTGCGTGCCTCAGATGTTGGGTCAAATATTCACTTAGCTTTAAGTTATGCTTGAGGTTTCTGTTATGCGTGTGAGGCACATTTTCCCTGTTTCTTCATTATTTTCTGCAGGATCATGATATTCCTCCAGTCTATTATGAGCCCATCTCTAACCTCCTCTGGTTTGTAGGAAAAGTGGCGAAAAACGATTTAGGCTAATAATAATCATATCCGCTCTTTCCCTCTCTGGTCCTTTCCCCGTGTTAATCTCCCCGTCTTTCTCTCTCCCCCACTCTCCCCCTCTCTCCCCCATCTTGTTCTCCCAGCTTGGAGGTGACGAGAGCAGAGTAGACAGCAGGACCATCTATGTTGGCCATCGGCCGTCGACCACTGAGGCCTTCATCCCGCCCAAGTTCTGCGACAATAGGATTGTGTCCTCCAAGGTAAGAACACACACTCACTCACTCACTTACCCACTCTCTCTCCGTTAGAACTCCTTTTCATCTCTCCTCCTCCCCCCCGTCCCATTCCAACACTCTCGTCAAATCCTTTATTTGAACTCCTCTGTGGTTTTCTGCAGGCGGCCACACAATCTGCTCAGTGTGTTCCACCTGTTTGCCCCCCCCCCCCCCTCCCCCCTCACACCAATGGCCATTTTTTGTTTTGCACGTCAGCACTCTGCACATGGCATTAAAACAAGAACCATGAATGCGCAGGCCATTCCATATTTCACCTACTTGCGCTCGTTATTCTCCCTCTCTCTTCCACCCCCGCCCCCCCCCCCCCTGCAAATCCTCGTCATGCCTGTATGGGGGGAGGGAGGGAGGGAGGGAGGGAGGGGGGGGGGAGCAGTGGCTGGGAGGAGCCCTGTGTCAGATGCGGAAGGTGAAGGTGATGCGGGGCGCCGCTTCACCTTCGAACGCCAGGCAGACGGGAGGCAGCGGGGGGGGGGATTTATAGTGGTGCAGGGGGAGCCCAGAGAGGACAGACCCAATCTATTGGCTCCCTGCAGTGTGTCAGTGTAAACAGCCTTTAATTACCCCGGCTGGAGTGTTTATGCTCCCGCATGCTCTCGCACCTTCCATCATCCTGCTGCCCCGGCTCACGCCAACCACCACTCTCACTCCGTCGCCTCGCTGAACCGCCGTCATACGAGTGCACCAGCGTGCGCCGCTCCCTGCTCCACCCTCCCTTTTTTGGATAACTCTCCTGCAAGTATAATCTTTATTTGTCGTTGTGCGCATGCATTGCATATGTCATGCACAACAAAATTAGATCACTGCATTTGACCCATCACTCGCTGCAGCACCACTAGCATTTGACCCATCACTAGCAGCATTTGACCCATCACTAGCTGCAGCACTAGCAACATTTGACCCATCACTAGCAGCATTTGACCCAATACTAGCAGCATTTGACCCAATACTAGCAGCATTTGACCCATCACTAGCAGCATTTGACCCATCACTAGCAGCATTTGACCCATCACTAGCAGCATTTGACCCATCACTAGCTGCAGCACAGTGGGCAGCTGCAGTACAGTGCCCAGGGACCAGCTCCAGGTCTCCTGCTGGTGCATTGGTCAAGGCCACATCGTGAACATTAGCAAACCTTTTGTTTGTCTATTGGGTGTTGCCTACACTGCAGTGTTCCACTGCTTGTGATGCATGCGTGTATCAGAAGTTTGTTATGTCACTTTATTTAGTACTTCAGAGTATCACCATTTCTCACTTTTTATTAAGAATGTGAGAAAGTCATCAAATTTGGGGGGGCGGGGGTACTTTGAAATACTCCAAGATTTAAACGTTTTAGTTTCCAACATGATGATGTAATCTTCACTCCATCGGGGGCTCGTTAAATTAGTCAGATAAGTCGCTAATCCGAATCAATGGGCTACCTGCCGTTACCCTACGGTTGGGCTGGATTTCTGAGCCAATAGGCAGCCAGCTTTGAAGTTGTCCCCCCCCCCCCCCCTCCCCTCCTTCACACAGCTTCCCCTCTAGAGAGGACTAGCCACGTGCAAAGTCGTGGTGCATATTGAACGCCGCTAATCCCTCTCCCCTTGAAATTCCTCTCCTCTAACCTTTCCTACCTTGAAACGAGGTCGGGGAGACACCGATCTGAAATGAGCACTGCGATGAGGCGTGTGCATGTACTTTGCACACACACACACACACACACACACACACACACACACACACACACACACACACACACACACACACACACACACACACACACACACACACACTGTCTGGTGGAGACGTACTCCTGCTGCATTAATCTTGCCCTCTTTAACTCTCCTAACTCTCTCTCCCGCCGCAGTACACAGTGTGGAACTTCCTGCCAAAGAACCTGTTTGAACAGTTCAGACGGATTGCAAATTTCTACTTCCTTATCATCTTCCTGGTGCAGGTAAGTGTGTGTGTGTGTGTGTGTGTGTGTGTGTGTGTGTGTGTGTGTGTGTGTGTGTGTGTGTGTGTGTGTGTGTGTGTGTGTGTGTGTGTGTGTGTGTGTGTGTGTGTGTGTGTGTGTGTGTGTGTGTGCCCGGGCATCAAACTCACCTGCTCCACAGGTGAGTTTATGTGAGCATGAATTGATGTAAGTGCGACGGTTGCAAATGGGGCATTTGCATGTGGTAGGCGCCCAGTGGCGGAGGCTGTGGCCGGACAGGGGCACGGCGGCTCAGTGGACAGGTGTGTCTCATTCCCCAGTTCATTTGTGTTGGAGACTGCATCCTGCTTGCATTGAGGCCTGTGAAGAGAAACGACTTTTACCACTATTACTATTTCCACGTAGCTTTGAATTATTTTGTCTGTTCAACTTCCCTCGTCGTCGTTTTTGTTCATCCTCATGTCGTCGTTCAACAAAGGGTTTTTATCCAAGGAGCGTCCCTCTGGAGCAGCCCAGCCCATACAGTAGCCTGCCCCCTTCATTAATCACCAATAGAAAGGTCACCACGCGCTGCATAGCTCTCCATTCTCTATTCTTTAAATATCCCCTTGTCATATAGCTCCTCTGTTCCCCTTGTCTCCAGCGTGTTCTTGAGACAAAAAAAGAAGCGTTTGCGCGTCTCCTCCTTTATGAGCGTGTGAATAATAGATGGGCAACGTTGAAAGAGGGGTGGCAGGTATCTGCGGAGCCCGCCAACAGGCATTTGATGGAAGGATCAGTGGAATGCACACAGGTGCACTCCCCTCTCTGCTGTTCCCCCACTATCCCTCTCCTCTCTCTCTCTCTCCCGTCTTTCCTCCTTTCTCCGCTGCTCTCTTCTCGCCCTCCTTCCCCTCCTCTCCCCATCCTCCCCCGGGAATGTGGCTGGCACTGATGGAGAGGGAGACTGCAGAAACAGGTTCCTGTGCCCGCATCCGTCCTCGCTTTCCCATTCTCTTCGTGATCTCCCTCCCGCTGTAGTTCACTCTCTCTGTGGCTTCCTCAATGTCCCTCCCTCTGGCGCTCTCTCTCTCTCTCTCCCTCACCTGCTCCAGCTCTCTCACTCTAGCGCTTTCTAGTTACCTCGCTCTCTTTCTCCCACTCTCGTTAGTGCGCTCTCTCTCTTTCCCCTAGCTCTTTCTCTCTCCCCCCCCCCCCCCTCGCTCTTTTTCTCTCCTTCTTACCTAAACAGTCTAGTGTCCAGTGTAAACGGGTGCTCCCCTCATGAGCGGTAGCCGTGCCACCGTTTGCATTCAGACCCAAACGGGTCCCTGCAGAGGGACCGTGGCTTAGCCGTGTGCTAAATTAAGCAGTGGTGTAGTGTTACGAGATGATTAGTGGGGATCTTAGTCTTTTATCTGCTGTATTTGTATTTGACCAAAGCTATTCATGGAATTTAATGTTGGCTATTGTGTCTGTGTCTGTCTGCTCCACATCAGTTTTTCCACATGGTCTTCGGTAACTGTTTGGGGGGAATAGGGGGTTACTTTCAGTGGAACGCATACCAGGGAACATCAGTGTGTGTGTGTGTGTGTGCGTGTGTAATGTTTGCCACATGGTTTTCGGTAACTATGCTTGCAGTGGATGGATCCCATTTTCCAGTAGAAGGGGGTGGAGGTAAATTCAGTGGAATACATTGGCACTCATCACATTCAATTCCTTTATCCCCACATGACTCAGAAGTGATGGCGTGTGTTTCCCTGGGTTCACACCAAGAGGTTTATAATATGCGGTTAATCCAACACAACACCCACGAATGCTGCCTTCTTCAAACACTACCTTCCTTACGCAATACCTGTGCCACGCTGTATGCATGCAGATGTAATGTGTTTGCTCAGTGTGTGTGTGTGTGTGTGTGTGTGTGTGTGAGACAGTGTTTACCCTGGCTGCCACGAGGTTGGCATTTCTCCACTAATCCAGTGTCCCTAGAGGGGTCTTCTTATCCTAACCACTGCCCCCACCCTCAAGCTACCCCATTCACCATCATTTCACAGAGGGTGGGAGAGAGGGGTGGGGGGTGGAGGGAGGGAGGGAGGGAGGGAGGAAGGAAGGGAGGAAGGAAGGAAGGAAGAGAGAGAGAGAGAGAGAGAGGGGGACACACGCAATAGAGCGCTACAGTCTGCTTTCACATCACACGGACAGAAATAGATCCATTCTCTTCCCCGTGTGGCTTCTCTGTGACGTTTCTGCCTTCCAACGAACCTTTGCACGCTCCCTTAACCCTCTCAACCTCTTTCACTCTCTCTCCTCTCTCCTCTACACCTCTGTTTTTTCATTCTCTCTCTCACTCTCGCTCTGTCTCCAAAAATTCTCTTACTCCGTGCCCCCCCTGTTTTTTCTCTCTCTACGTTTGTCCCCCTCCCTCTAACTTCCTCCCTCACTCCCTCCTGCTCTGGCTCCGTCTCTCTCCATCCCTCTGCAGCGCTGCACTGCTGACGTCAGCAGCCAGGAAGCCCTCTGTACCTCACCGCGCCACAAATAGACACAGGGCTGGTGTATAAAAAGCACCACTCTCCTATTAATAGCCCTGTATGCCTATGCTGGGCCCCGATTGAATGGGAGCGGAGCTCAGGGGTGAGTCTAGGAAAAGATTAGTCCAAAGAAAAGGAGGTGGTTTGATGAGAGAGAGGGAGGGAGGGAGAGCACCCTACCTTACAGGACGGAGGCGAGGATGCTAGAGCACCCAGTTCTGCGATGGGACCTGAGGGAACAGCTGTCTGTCGCTCTCTCTCTCTGACATGCTTCCCTGCTCCGATGTAGGGCTCCACTCTGTCGTAGCACACCTCTCGGTTCCTCCCGTACACGTGCCTGCGCCCGATCATCCTACCCACTCATCAGTAACACACAGCTGACTCCCGGCTGCCATTTCAGACGTTTTCCTGTTTTGGTGCAGAGGAGGTGAAGATGTGTGGGTGTATAGGCGGGATGTTGGGGGTGTATTGTAGGTAGCGGGGGGTGGGGGGGCGTTTGATTGAATGTGTGGATGATGTGAGAGGAAGTAGGTGCAGGACCAAAATACAGGATTACAAATCCAAACAAGTGGGGCAACGTGAAGTTAGTATAGTGCGGGACGTACATTTTACTGCAGTATTTTACAACAATGACGCACCAATCGCCCTTCGGCCGAAAAACAAGAAACTAAAATCCACCATTCACTACAGCTGGGCTTTGCGAAATACTGTGTCACCAAAGTAAAGTATCGGAAAGAATATGACTTTGCGGCAACCGCTCCGAAAATGCCGTAATGTGGGGGAGATTGGCACCAACATCACCCACCCTGGGGGGCTCCGGCGTTCATTTGCAGATGCAGCTTCAAGTCACTTCCACCTCTCCGCCCCCTTAACTTCATTTTTATTCATTTCAACATAAATGGCATGGGCATCAATCACTCTCAAAGCATCACTCCTTCTAGAGTAGGCTCTCTGCAGTGCAGCCCCCCCCCCCCCCCCCCCCCTGCAGAGCTTGGCAGGGTGGGCAGTGTATCCCGGGGACAAGCTGTCCTCAATACAGTCGCTCGTTTACACTCGCCCAATTTCTCGACCAGCAAGCTGTACAGCAGAGTGTGTGTATGTTGTGTGTGTCTGTTTTTGTGTGTGTGTGTGTGTGTGTGTGTGTGTGTGTGTGTGTGTGTGTGTGTGTGTGTGTGTGTGTGTGTGTGTGTGTGTGTGTGTGTGTGTGTGTGTGTGTGTGTGTGTGTGTGTGTGTGTGTCTAAAGCTTCATCCACCTGCTCCCCTTGCAGGGCGCCCTCCTATAGACCCCCCCCAGCTACGGTAGAAGTATATTTTTATTAGTCGACAATATAGTAGAGGTTAAATATTCCCCAGCTGACGCGTCCCGCGGGCTGCGTTCCCGGTGTAATGGGGCTTTAACAAGTGGGTGGTGGAGGCTCTTAGATTGCCGGGCTGGTTCTCCTAGTGCACCGTTCTGGTGCGTCGGAGCCCCACGTCCCACACAGTCCCACACAGTCCCACACAGTCCCACACAGTCCCACACAGTCCCACACAGTCCCACACACTGCTGCAGCGAAGCTATTATTTCTGCTCCTGCCCTGACAGGATTGGTTGGCTGCTACCACTACTACTACAGATACACTGCAGGCTTTCCTCGCTCCTCCTCCTTGCTGCTGCTCCTCCTCCTCTTCTACTCCGGTTCTGCATTCCTCCTAATGGTTCGCTGTGCACTGGTCCAGCACTGCCTTCTAATTGATTTATCCCCCAGTTAATTGTAATCACAGCAAAAGGCAAAAGCTCGGATAGGCTACTAGATTGCACCGTTTCCTTCTCCGTGTGCGTGTGCGTGTCTGCGTGTGTGTGTACTCCTATAGGCCTGAGTTTTTGTAATTGTGTGCGTTTGTGCGCAGGCATTGTTTCTGTAGAAGCGATTGTGTCTGAGTGTGTTTCTGTAGATGTGAGCGTGGGTCTCTGTGATTGAGTTTCTTCAAGACGTGTGTGTGTGTGCTTGCGTGTGCTTCTATAGACGTGTGTGTGTGTGTAATTGAGTGGTGTGGTGTGTGTCTATGGATATGCTGTGTGTGCTGATTTGTGCCGTTTGAGTACAGCGGGAGCGTAGCGACTTTCTCATTCTCAGTCAGAGCACAGGTGAGGGAAAACACCAGGCAGTATCTGAACGTCCCCTGCTCCTGGTGGTGTTGATGTCTATCTGACAGTTAGCAGCACTCGTGGACAGAAAGACAACTAGGTGTGTGTGTGTGTGTGTGCGTGTGTGTTCGTCAGTGTGTTAGTGTGTGGCAATGTCGGGACATTATTAAAGACATGCTGCAACATGCATATCCCCCTTTACCTGTGCACGCATGCACATACACAAAAACACAAGGGCACACGCAAGGGCAGTGTAAAGCCTTCTCGCAGGGTTATCAAAAGATGTGATGCAATACAAGTTATGTTTAGCATCTACACAACTCGCTGATGTAGGCAATAGGCTATGCTTTATGCCACGTCCACACTAATACGTTATATTTTTTAAATGCATAACTTATGCTATTTTTACCCCCAAAGTCCACCCGAGTCAGGCATTTTGGAACCCCTAACCTCTTTAGGGGTCTTCGAAGTTCAGAAAATGTATCTTTCCCAGATACATTTTGTTTTCATACAATCAGTCCGCAAACGCATCTCGAAATACCATAAGATCATTAGTACGTTCTTCTTCTGTGCTTGCCAGCCAAAGACCCTGCCCTATTACAATACCCTTATCCGGAAGAAAACAAACAACATCACCAACTACGACCAAGTAGTCTTCGGTCCAAGCAAATAAATATCAGGTCTTATTTTGCCATTGCACTTCTTTATCTGTACTTTTTTCTGCCATTTAGTCAGTAACCACAGCCTAGACCATCTCTTTCCTGTTTACATCAGGAGGCACATTCCGAGGGTACCTGAATGATCACGTGATGTGTGAAATATGGTGTAATGTTCGTGTGGATTTAGCCTTCATTTGCCGGAAGGTATCATAACTAATGGTGGTACAGTTGGCTCTCAATTTATCACACACACACTCACACTCTGTTGGTACGTGTTTTTTCATGTTTGGGGGTACATTGTTCCCACAATTCTTTCGTCATTAATGTTGCACAAATAAGGGTTTGGCATTTTTCAAACCGGTTAGATAATAAGCCAAACACTGAATCGAAGTGGGATTACGATCTTTACCACATAGCACACTCACGGCCAAGACACAGCTCTTGAAAGGAAGGATATAAAGAGTTGCATCTATACGCCGGTAGAAAGTCTGCAGCAGCACAAACAATGACCAAGGCCATTGAGCAACGCACATTGTTCCTCTTTCTGAATATCCAAGTTTTAAGAGTCGGATCTCATGCTGGTATTTCAAAATGTCCTCTATAGATAAATTATTCACTAACAAATGAGGATGGAATAAAGTGGTAGCTTACGTGCAGGGTAATAAAAAGATGCGACACAATACAAGTTATGTTTAGCATCAACACAGCTCGCTGATGTAGGCAATAGGCTACGCTTTATGCCACGTCCGCACTTGTATGATTTATTTTTAAAATGCATAACTTATGCACTTATTTTTTTGCCGTATTTACCCTAAACGTCCACACTAGTCAGGCATTTTGAACCCCTTAAACATTTTTGAGGGTTTTAGGGGTTCTAAAATGGAAGCGTAACTTTTGAATAGGTTGCCGTTTTGTTGGGAAAACTCTTGGAGTGGTGACGCTGACACCCTCGTTCTCTCCCTGATTCGGTCTTATCAGTCAAGACGTGTTCCCTGATTCACCACATCCCCATCAGAGTTTTTCCTAGCCTTTTGAGAGTGACTACGCATGACTGAAAGCTTGATCGTTCCACGTACATTAAAGTCAAGGAGTCAGTTATACCTAATTTGACTAATCTTTGATGATGATTTGTGTTTGCCTACCCAATTATTAAAGAAGATATTCATTTGTGATGGGTCCTTATGGGTAATTGTTTAAAAACCAAAGATCCTTGAAGATATTTCATGAGACTGTCAGCAGCTCTGTGAGAGTAGGAGGGTTCTATGAAGTATGAACTGTGCTACTAGCGGAACCTGGGACTTTGAGTTTCGTCTAATGCCCACTGATAATAGTCTGCCTATGTAAAAAATCTATAATCAAATGTTACAGCCGATTAAACGTTCGTACAACCCAAGGTTTTCCTTCCTTAAACTAAACAGGGCGTTAAATTAGATTTAATCAGCCAGACAGATTATTAGGGCTGGGCAAAAATATAGATTCATCAATGCACTGCAATTTATTTGTTCTCGATTCAATTTCGATTCAGAATTTTTTTTGAAATCGATTATTTCCAAAAGAAGAAAAAAAGCATACTCTGTCATTGTAATCTAGAAGCGAGTATGCCTAAATGTACATGCCCTTTTACATTTTTCCATGTTATGATTATTACTTTTATGCTGCAAGTTTAGCTTAGGAACAATACTATACAATGTTGTATTCCCTTTTGGCTAGTTAAAGCACAATGAAATGCTTAATTCATTATGAAATGGTTAATTCTAAATAATATTTAGGTATTTTTGTCATCTGCACGTATTATTGAATCGATATCGAAGCAATTGGATCAATATCAAATCGAATCGATATCGAATCGAATGAAGACCTAAAGAATCAAATTGAATTTAATTGTGAGGTACCTGGCAATACCCAGCCCTATTATTACATTGAGTGAATTTCTGACATCTTGTATTTTTTATATTTGTACTCATTGCATAGGCTACTCTAGCTATGCCGTGTACCTTCAATATTTAAAACGAAGTACACTAATGTTTTAATGAACAATAGGAGTGAAAGCGCTATCATTTATTACAGATTGAAAGAATCACATTGATGCACAAGACAAGCAGAATCCCATTTAATAGTTTCATTGCTGGAGCAGTTTCAAAAGAATAATAATCATGTAGTCAACGTGTTTCTTTTTATTTTGCAATGAAACTATAAAGTCAAAATAACCTAATAAGTAGCCTGATCTAAATGACTGCTGAGGGCTTTGCTCATTAACGTTGCACAGAATAGAGGCACACTACCGAGAATCCTTGTATTGTTAATTATGTGTTTATAGCTTCGGTTTCCACATTGCCTAGTATGTTGGGTATATTTTGATGTTTGGATGTTGTGTTTATTTTTTTTTAACATCATTTAAAATTAAAGTAGGTTGTAGTTTAGGCTTCGGGATATTTCACTTGTGTGCAAAAAGGAAAACATTGCCACTTGTTTTCTCACCACAAGTCATCTCCGCAGTACCACACGGACTGGTCCATTGAATGTATACGATCTGTCGGGTCCTGTGTGGAAATGACATTGCATCAACCGCAGAGTAGACATCAATATGCATCAGGATGCGCATACCCAGTCCACGTGAACGGTCACCTGATGTGTGTTCCCAGGCCTTGACATGTGTTGTATTATTAGTGTGGTTCTAGCACTCATTTGCCTGAACGTATCGGTAACACAGGAAATCGTACAACGTTCACAGAGAGACAGACCGATAGACAGACAGACTGTTGGTGCATGTTTGAGTCTTCTCACGTTTCACCTTTTTCAGACCCTTTTCCCTTCCCGGATCACATCTTCAGATGATCCGATACTCAGCCAATCCACCATTGGCAGATCCGTCTTGATAAAGTTCTAGCAAAACAACGTAGAAGGAAGAGAATCTCACTCACACACTCGACACGCTCACGCACAGACTACACCCAGTAGTTAAGGGACAGGCCTGCTTGTGGTAGACATAACTATGATATGCCCGCTCTGAAATTCCTCCCAGTCACGTTGCGGTCACATGCCCTAGTTATTCGCTGCATGCATAGAACTGCACCAAAGAGAAAGCGGCTCTCGTCTGCATTGGCCACGATTGTATTCAATTGCTCATGGATGTTCATAATAAAACATGCAATGTTGTTGTTTTTCTTTTTTCTTCCACCTCTCGATAGGTGATAGTGGACACGCCCACCAGCCCAGTCACCAGTGGCCTGCCTTTATTCTTTGTCATCACCGTCACAGCCATCAAGCAGGTAAGCCCTGCAGGGGTCTTCTCGTGTAAACGGGAATCCAAAAGAAGCGTCGACAGACTTCGGATCAAAGACACCGCTGAACTCTTGCCTCTTGTCCTCACGTGCTCCCTTGCTCTTTTAGCATTTCCCAATGCTTCAACCTCAACCCCCCCCCCCCCCCAGGCTTCCCAACCTCCCTCCATGGCTGCCTTGCCCCGAGGTTATCAGGGTAGTCAGCGAACTCATGGTCTCTCGGGCCGGGCCTTGACGCTTTCCGTCTGTGAATTCCGTTGTTGTGTCTCTTCCCCCTTGTTATCCTGCAGCGCGACCCCGGCTTTTGATGCATTATTTTAGCACCACCTATTTGTTTTCTTATTTTGCCCCCTGCAGGGGCCTTTTAAAAGACACAATAGACGTGCAGTGCGCCTACCGTTCAACAATGCACAGGCTTCAACGCACGCGGGACACTTCCCCTCGCTGGGCTTTAATGTGAGACAGCGGGGGGGTGCCTTTACTCGGGTCTATTGTAGCTACGCCAAGATCAGCTTAAACTCTGATTGAATTAAGCCCCGCGGACTCGGTCTTCCGCGCCCCTCTTATCGGCTGTTTTTAACCCCGCCCCCTTATGTTTTCTCCCCGTGTCGCGTCGCAACTGGTGCGGCGGTTTCATCTCGTCACCCCAAGAGGTGGCACCCTGTGTCACCAGTGTAACCCGGGGTTACACAGCCCCTCTCATCCTCCCCCCCCCCCCCCCCCCCCCACCGGCATATGAATGCAGCCTTTTGTCGTCCTAGTTGGGTCATAATTGTCCTCCCACCCTCCTCCACAGCTGCTAAACACCGTACCATGGCCCGCTGCCAGAACTAATCGGCTAAGATTCACGGACAATCTACTGATTGTTTTCCACACAATTACTAGCGCCGTGTCCGCACGTAAGAATGTGTGGGCTGAAGCCCTGCTATTGTACTGTATGTGTGTCAACTGTCAACATTCGTTTTTATTAGATTACCATGCACATTTTTTGTCCCCTGCACCAATATTGCAGACGTAGTCCGACCAATGTATTTATGTTTTATGGGCTTTGAAAGAGTGGGGGAACGACATCACCAGGTTTGATTGGCACCCTGTCCTACGGAGGTGCATTGACTACTACACTGTAATATACATCATTCAATTAAGCCTACGGCGGTTGCAATGTCTTCACCCTCAGGGTTATGAGGACTGGTTGCGGCACAAGGCGGATAACGAGGTGAACAAGTACCCAGTGACGGTACTGGAAAATGGCCGCAGAATGGGCACGGAGAGCGAGAAGATCAAGGTACGCCTCGGCATCTTGACATATGGATTTGGAATAAGTGGTCCCAATAAACAAATATATATATATATATATTATATCCTGTTAGAGATGTGTTGTGTGATGTTCAAGCGATTCGAAAGTACACAGCTTTCACACTCGAACTGTGAGTGTGAAAGTTCTCTGGGTTCTCTTTTGACATTTGCTATTTGTCTAAACAATGGGATGTTTGCAAATCTCCTCTTTGTCCTTTTGAATGATCTTTGCATGTTGATGAGAGTGATACCAGTGTGGAGACATAGCCGAAACATCTTCAAGGCCCTCGCCTGTCAACCCACTTGTGTTGACTCATTCTGGTCAACTCGACCTAGGCATAATCACAAACAGACCCCGATAAAGTGTTATTGCAAAGTGCCATTTTGCGTACGATTGCGTACGAACGCTGCTGAGCGACTAATATACACAAGCGTACCTGTGACTTACTGGCTGACGTTGGTGCAGGTGGGAGACGTGGTGGAGGTGAATGAGGACGAGACCTTTCCCTGTGACCTGATTCTGCTGCAGTCTACCAGGGACGACGACACCTGCTTCGTCACCACAGCTAGCCTGGATGGAGAGTCCAACCACAAGGTAGCGCTTTAAAGGACTGGGTTCATAAACAAACCAACAGCAAACATCCACCACCACCGAGGAAGAATCTGGGGGGATTTTTGTTTACTGGGGATCTTGTGGGTGTGTGCTCTCGACAGTAAACAAAACCAACTTGTTTGAGTAACACGTCCAACTCTCCCTTTTTGCGCGTAGAACTCTGGGCTGCACTCCAGTGTGTGTGTGTGTGTGTGTGTGTGTGTGTGTGTGTGTGTGTGTGTGTGTGTGTGTGTGTGTGTGTGTGTGTGTGTGTGTGTGTGTGTGTGTGTGTGTGTCTTCACACTAATGTGTGACTCACAGTTTTGGGTTTTTTACTGTTCTCCAAGAACGATAAACTGGCGATGCAGAAGACCACATGACCTCAGGCTCTCTCTGTCTCTGTCTCTCTCTCTCTCTCTGTGTCTCTCTCTGTCTCTCTGTCTCTCTCTCTCTCTCTGTCTCTCCGTGTCTCTCCATGTCTCCAGACACATTACACAGTGCCAGACACGGAGAAGGATCTGGACTCTCTCAGTGCCACCATCGAGTGTGAGCAGCCCCAGCCTGACCTCTACAAGTAGGCACTCGTCGCTCCCACCTCAGGGGATACACACTGACGGCGTTGTGCGATGCCTATGCTCCTTAGGGCCGCAGCGCTCTTATCCACCAGCCAATTTACAATTTGCTAATGGATAACAGTGTCAACACCATGATTTTAAAATATAACAAAAAATAAACAGGTTTTTTTTGTAAATTATGAGGACACTGAAAATTGTTCCAGGTTTATGTTTGGGATAATGCATGCCTGGGAGGTTTAATGGCCCGCTAAGAGGACGCTCAATAGGTCAGGGTGACCTGTCCACCTCCTTAAGCGATTCTTCATTTAAAGGTGACCTAGGTTCTCGGTGAGCGAAGGCTTGCAGCTCCCCCTATGGGTGGGACAGGGGAACCACAGCGCCATTTAGCAAGACATCTCGCTGGGGTTTTAGGCGTGATAAGGAAGTCCCGGTGCCAGATGCTGACTATTCAGAGTCAATAAAAACAACAGGCCCACTGGCAGCAGACCGCTGGCCAACCACCAGTAATTAGGGTAGCTTCCTTGCCCCGTGTCTCCCCTCCAGTGAATTCTCTGTGATGGGCAGACGGAGGCCCTGAGAGGCCCTTCATTTAGATGCTACGTTGCGATGATGAGCTCTCGCTGGTTTAAAACAGCGATGAAGATGCCAACACTCAGTCCCAGCCACGTGCAAGAGGACTTAATTGGCAGGGAAATATCAGCTAATGTATCAGCTGGTTGAAGGGTGTTTCTGGGGTCTGTCTGCATATGGACATTTTTGCAATGTTCCTATTAATTCCCATCTGCTTCTTAATGTCACGTGAGTAAAATTCACTGTGTGTGATTGACCGCTAATAGTTAAATTATTATAATAAATAATTGTTCTAAATAAAAAGTGTACACTTTGTTTCTGTTCCAGGTTCGTTGGCCGTATGCACATATACAAAACTGATCGGGAGCCTGAAATAAGGTGAGCCGTTTCTCCTATGATGACCTGTGACTGGTTTAAGAAAAGAAGATCTGGGGGGAATTCAGTTGGCTCAAGGAACTTCTTTTAATTATTGGCTTTCCCATCAAATAATTTTTTTATGGGTCCATAACTCTGAATAAAAACATTCCTTTTAATACTGGCACAGTATTATCGACCCCATCCCAAGTTTCTTTAGAAGGCATTCATCATTACCTGCTTCTTGAGGGCCAAAACAAAAATGTCCTCGTGTCCTCCACAATAACGTCAAGACTGAAAAAAAAAATAAAGCACCCCCACAAGACTGCATTCAACTCTTGGGCAACTGGGCGTCTCTATATGCCAAGTGGTGTCCCATGCCAATAGGCCTGCCAGTAATCCGGTTGAAGCAAAGGCGGCATTGGGGTGGGTCCATATCTTGTAGCGTATGGATTTGCTGACATTATTTGTTTGATGGTGTGATTGTCCAGGTCTCTGGGTCCAGAAAACCTTCTCTTGAAAGGGGCCACTCTGAAGAACACTCAGAGGATCTGTGGTGAGTCATGGCGTTCGCCTAAGTGACTTTAAGTAATGAGTAATGCTTTCGGGGGTTTGTTGTTTCTTTCTTTCTTTTATTTTTTGCATGAACCGATATTTCAAAAAGTGAAGTCCTTGAATCCCCAACTCCCCCGTAATATCTTTCTCCCTACCCATTCTAGGAGTGGCTGTTTACACTGGCATGGAGACAAAAATGGCCCTCAACTACCAAGGCAAATCACAAAAGCGCTCTGCGGTAGAAAAGTACGTTCAGACAGGAGTCCGTGCCAAAGACATGATAAAGGAAAGGCTTATATCCATTCAGGCGTTGACTTGTGTTATGGCTTTCACCTAGGTCCATCAATGCCTTTCTGCTGGTGTACCTGTGCATCCTGGTGAGCAAGGCCCTGGTATGCACCACGCTCAAGTACGTGTGGCAGAGTAAGCCGGGCCAGGACGAGCCCTGGTACAACCAGAAGACCCAGAGAGAGAAGGAGACAAACCTGGTGAGTCACCGTCGTGGCCCTCTCCTCTCCCCCTCTTCTCTCCCCCTCCTAGTGGTGGCGTAACAGGAAAGAGATGTTCGGAGAAGGTCAGAGGGGAATCCAGGCTCACTGAGGAATCTGGTTGAAAGCATTCTAACTGGGTGCAGGGTGATTCTTTCTTCGTAGTAACGCTGTAAATAACAGGAAATCATTTTTACAATGGCTTTTTGAAAACACTCCCCGACTATAAACGGAAGAATAACTAAGAAAGAGTAAACAGATAAAATCGAATGGAGAAATGAGTAAACGCCTTTGCAAGAGGACAATTACGAACATATGCGCTTTTGGACAAAAAATGTCCAAATATTATCCCTTTCTCTACAGCGGTATATAGATTGAAGCAGCACCTTAACACACATGTACAAAGTTAATACAAGTTATATTGTGACATACAGATTAAAGGGCGACTTTAATTAAAGAAAAGTTCTCAAAAAATACAATACTAGAGTTATTTAACGGTATGAAAATTAAAGTGGAACTCTTGGTTGAATGTAAAAGTGACCTCACTCCTTTTTGTTTTGACCCTCAGTACCTGAAGATGTTCACGGACTTCCTGTCCTTCATGGTGCTCTTCAACTTCATCATCCCCGTCTCCATGTACGTCACCGTGGAGATGCAGAAGTTCCTGGGCTCGTTCTTCATCACCTGGGACCGGGACTTCTACGACCCGGAGATCCAGGAGGGGGCGCTGGTCAACACCTCAGACCTCAACGAGGAGCTGGGCCAGGTTAGGAGAGAGGGCGCCAGTCAACCGTTTCATACCGTTTGTCGTGTGGTGTAAACAACGTTGTGTCGTCTGATTGATGGCAGATGATTTATTATCCAGGAGGCTGATATATTTTTCTTTTTCATTCTGGTAATACCCGTAATACTTGTCGGTGGACAGTAGTGACTTGAAAGTTGTGGGTTAGACAATGTCACTCGCTTGTAAATCGAGATAGCTGTTAGATGTGTTGTTCCTGTTTGAGGACTGTGGTCTAAAATCTCTAAAGTCCCGGCCCCTTCTTAATTTAACAAATTGGGTTGGTGCCTTTCCGTGAGGGTTTTTCCCTGCATCAAAACAGCGTAATCATCGATTGGCAAGTTGGCAACACTCGGTTTTCAAGGCCGCTACCTTTTAAGCAAAGATTATACTTTTGATGAAACGTCCACAATTCAATCTCTTGTTGTTGAGCCTTCTTCATTCCGCGACTGTTTTTTCTGTGTGCTATTAGTCTGCTGTTATTATTTCCTCTTTTATTGCTGGGGATCAGGCCGTGAACATGCAGTTGTCCCTTCTCGCCTGCAGGTGGAGTACGTGTTCACGGACAAGACCGGCACGCTCACCCAGAACAACATGGAGTTCATCGAGTGCTGCATCGACGGCTTCCAGTACAAATACAGAGACGCGGTGTCGGAGCTGGACGGGTTCAGCGCTACCGACGGACCCGTGAGCAAGCTGCAAGAGAAGGCTGGCAAGGTATGAGGTGGTGTCCCTCCAGATGGTGTGGAAATATTTGCACACTCACAGTCACACTATCACACACTCACACTGACACTCACCCTAACACACACACACACACACCCAGATCGGCGTCGCTTTGCCTTGCAACACGATCCCTTTTAATTCAAGGTGATCCTTCTTCTTTAACCAATTTGTTTTGTGTAATTCTGTTACGTAATTGCCTTTCGTTGAAATGTTATTGAATATGCAAACGTGTCTTTTTGCAAGTGTGCTATTATTTTGTACACTTACACCTAGCGCTGTGCGTAGGCTGGCAAGGTGTGGTGTTGTTGGGTCCCTCCATCTGGTGTGAAACTATTTATGTACACACACACACACACACACATGTACACATGCATAAAGACACACACGTACTACATACAAATAAACACACATGGGTGTTATACAGACCCACTGCTGGGGAAGGCTTCCCTTGCTGTATTCTCTGCTCTCCGAATACATGCACTGACTGTGTGTGTGTACTGTATATCTATATGTCTGTATATATGGTTTGTGCCACTTTATTCTCTCTCTCGTTCTCTCTCGCTCTCTCTCTGTCGGGAAGGCCATTAATACTCTGCTGGTATTACTGATAAGGTTTTACAAGCTGTTAAACATTAATGGATTGCTCTGATAAGACCTTGCTTGAGATAAACGCCCCAACGCGTTTATCTCCACACTAGCTACCGTGCATGGCCATGATCACCTTTTGTTTGAACCTTCCTTCTCACACTTTCCCTTTTCTTCATGGGTCAAGTCCATTCAAATGTATATAAGTGTATTTCCCTTACTTACAAATGATGATGATGTAGGATTCCAAAGGGCCGTTTAATGCCAGGGCGTGTATCTCCAGCTAACTGTTGTCCTCCTGTGGACCCACCAGGAGCGCGAGGAGCTGTTCCTGCGCGCGCTGTGTCTGTGCCACACGGTGCAGGTGAAGGAGCCCACGGGCCGCGGCCAGGACCACACGGACAGCATGGCGGGCTGTCCCCCGCCCCACGAGCAGACGGGCTTCATCGCCTCCTCCCCCGACGAGGTGGCGCTGGTCAAGGGGGCCATGAGGTGAGGGCGGGGAGACGGTGCGCCGTGGAGGGGGGGGGGGGGGGCTGATGCATTAAAACGGTGAACCAGTGAACAGTCAAATTGAATTTATATACGTTGGTTTTTATGGGTTTTTTGGCCTTCATGGAGAGGATAGAGGCGGGAGGGAAAAGAGAGGGACGAGAAAAGCCTGGGGCTTCAGGTCGGGATTGAATCTGGTTACCCTGCTATCTTAGCTGTTTAGCCAGGGCGAAAAGTCAGCAAATGTAATTTTTTTCATAAAATATTAAGTCACGGTTTTAACTCGACACGCAAAATCACAAAGCACATAACACACACACACACTTTGGTGGGTTTACCCAATGGTGCTACAGATTTGTGTGAAGGTCAGGTGCGTGTTTATTCGTGCTCGCTCTGATCTTCACATTTAAAGATGAATACTAAAACCTGTTTGTGCTGATGAGCTTGTTGAAATCACTCAGCACCCACAAAAAACACTCCCCCACTTTGATCGCTCATTTTTCGCAGTTTATATTCTCAGTCACACAAAAAAGTAAATGTGTGACACATGCTTGCCCATTACCTCCTCCTGGTCAGGTTTCTGTGTGATCTTTATCAAAATGCATACTGAAAATAGGACTATAATACGTCAGAAGAATACCTCAAATCCAGGTACCATAAAACATGCAGAAACCTGTGTAATAATTCCTTCTTGGATTAAGGCCGAACTGTGCAGTGGAACAGCCAGTGGAGGATACTTTGTCTCTGCCAAGTGTATCAAGTTGCAATGTAAATGGTGTTTCCTGTTTGGTGGAGTCACTTATTCCTGGTGCTTTGTCTCCACCTACAGGTATGGCTTCACATTTCTTGGAATGGAGAGCAAAAAGATGAAAATCATGAACAGAAGCAACGCCATTGAAACGTGAGTCAGTCTCTATCAGAATCAACCCACAATGTGTATGTTATTGTTAACATGCATTGTTTATTTTTTTTTTAAATGTTGGACTTATTGAATATCTTTTGCCCGTAGGTATGACCTGCTTCACGTGTTGAATTTTGATCCAGTGCGACGGAGAATGAGTGTGATAGTCAGATCCAAATCAGGTCAGTCTGAGTTGAAGTAGTGTTGACTATTAATTGACTGTATTGAGCTGTACCACTGTATTTGGTGAAGACAACACAGTTTTAACCCTGGCGGGGAATTTGTGTGTGTGTGGTTGTGGGTGTGTGTGTGTGTGTGTGTCCCTCAGGTGATGCGCTGCTGTTCTGTAAAGGGGCGGACTCGTCCATCTTCCCCCGCGTCAGGCAGGAGGAGGTGGAGAAGATCCGCGTGCATGTGGAGCGCAACGCTACGGTGGGTGACCAACACACTCCAAGTTCTGGGTGACGTTATGTGTTCATGCATTGTGTCTATTGTTGTGCGCTGAAGGGAAGGGCTTAACCGCGTTGGGAAGGGGCGGGGCCTTTTATAAGGGGGTGGAGCCCTGGTAGGGTTTAGCCTCTATCTTCAGCCACTTTTTCTGTCGGCTCCCCTAGTGAGCGAGCGGTGTTGCTGTAAATAAACCTTAGTTTGGTTTTGGTATGTTTTATTATACGTAGATTCAGCATTTCTCGTCTGGAAATAAATAAATATCATTGTTTCTCATTGTTTATTAATCGATCACGAAATGATTTGTCATTACGGTGGGGACATAGGTGTGTTTTTGAATTGAACTGCCGCAACGTTTTTCCCGGGTGACCTCGGACGCATAGCTATTAATCATTCAACGTGTATGCGTTTTGATTCACGAGCGCCTGGGCGTTGAACCTGTGCAGCCGGCCCACTCCGGAGGTGCCGTGTGTTAACCCAGTGTGTCCCTGCTCCCCCGCCCTGCCCCGGGGGCTACAGGAGGGCTACCGGACCCTGTGTGTGGCCTACAAGAAGCTGAGCCCGGAGGAGTACGCCCGGGCCGACGCAGACCTGCAGGCGGCCCGGCTGGCCCTGCAGGACCGCGAGGAGAAGCTCATCGCCGTGTACAACCAGGTGGAGGCGGGGATGACGCTGATAGGGGCCACGGCCGTGGAGGACAGGTGGGTGGTGGTGCTGGTGGTGCTGGTGGTGGTGGAGGAGGAGGAGGAGGAGGAGGAGAGTGCGGGGATGGGAGCAACCCCGCCATGAGTTTGATGTTATGATGGTGTTGACTCACCACAGAAAGCGCTCTCTCCTTGCTCTCGCCCTCTCTCTCTCTCTCTCTCTCTCGACTCAAAGGGTTTTATTGACCTCACCTTTATTTTACGTTCCCAACGCATGGGAAAGGTAAAACAAGGTTTTAAACAGTTGTACTTCAATTTTGAACAGTTCTACTTCAAGTTTGAATAGCGAGTGGTTTACTTTCTCTCTTGTTCCCGCTCAATCCCTCACTCTAACTCCCTCTCTTACTCTTACTACCTCTCTCTCACTCTAACTCACTCCCACCCTTTCTCACTCATGCTCTCCCCGTCACCTCACCCACTCTCTCTCCGTCTCTATCACCCCCGTCCACTCATTGTTTCCTCTCTCCCTCTCTCTTTGTCTCCCCTCTCCTCCCCCCCCCCCCCCCCCCCCCCCCAGGCTCCAGGAGGAGGCGGCAGAGACCATGGAGGCGCTGCAGGGCGCGGGCATCAAGGTGTGGGTGCTGACGGGCGACAAGATGGAGACGGCCAAGTCCACGTGCTACGCCTGCCGCCTGTTCCAGCGGGGCACGGAGCTGCTGGAGCTCACGGTGCGCACGCTGGAGGACGGCGTGCGCAAGAGGGAGGAGCGGCTGCACGACCTGCTGCTGGAGTACCACAAGAAGGCCGTGCAGGACGTCCCGCCCACCAAGCCCGGCGGCAACAGGTACGACCCTCGCTGATCGGTCCATAGCGTCTGTAGAAAATTCTGAGTTATTAATTAGTTAAACCCACTGACTTTACGCCCCTTACTGTGTTGAATGTGTTTTGTTTTTTTTTGCTCTGTGACGCCCATATGTGCAGTGTCCTTTAGTCGGAGAAAAGGCGCTTTTAAATTAAATGATTATTATGTTATTAACGACAAGTTGCATCGTTCTCCCGAATCAGTATTGAGCACAAACAAAAACCGGTTCCCTCAAAATACCGGAACTCATCGGGCCCATCTATTGAGGGAAAGGCATTCAACGTAGAACCAGATGGAGCAGGTCAGATGTATTTATTATCAGGAAGTTGCCTCTGATTGACATTTAAAAGGGAAAAAATGAAACGTGACTTCTATTCGGGTCAATACGGTATTAAAGGAGAACCAAAACCCCATGGGTCGAACCCTTGTCGTGAGACAGCCGCCCTCCGCTGTGAAACTGAACCGAAGGGGCTTTTACACTCGAGCCACAATGGAAAAACATCCTGAAAGCATTTCCTCATGGCGCAGTCTAGGGCTTGGTTCTCCTTTCTAATAGAAGGTCACAATGCAGGGATGATGGATATAATGCCCGAGGAGGAAGGATAGGCTAGTGTAGGGCGTTTGATCCCATCTGAAAGGTAGTTGGTCTAATCCCTTATGTATTCAGTACCTGCAGCCTTGAGCGAAAAGCCCAACCCCTACCGAGCCCTGATTGACCCGCGTCTGATATCACTGCAGTACCCTTTAGATAAAAGGTTCTGCTAAATAATAGAATATAGCAGCCTAACTCTTATTCTTAATTGAGGGTATGGACTTCAAATGTTTTGTTTATTGAACGGAGGAGAGAAGCTCAAGTGGATGTAAATCAGCAACAGACTTGCAACCGCATTGCACTAAGGAGGTCTAAAATAGCTATTTACTCCTCCTGCTGGCTCTTTGGGGGTGGTTACAGTCAGACACACGGTACATGCTGTCCTTATTGTATAATTTCAACATTTATTTAATTGCACATTTAACCATTTTAAAGGGTATTTTGCACTGTCATACCTACATTTTGATTAACTTGTTGGTTAACTTGTAAATACATTTAATATAATTTAAATTGCATTCTATTACTTTTTATTATGATCACTCTTGTGTTGTGTTGTATGTGCATGTTTATTTGCGCTGCTGTAAAACCTTAATTTACCCTCGGGGTTGAATGAAGTACACATCTATTCTTGGTTTGTTTTTCTCACAATGAACACAAATGCATTTGATGTTTCTGTTTGAAGCGTTTGTGTATTTTAGGATCAAGTCCATTGTCCTCTACTGTGTGTGTGTGTGTGTGTGTGTGTGTGTGTCTTTGAAGGGGTTGGTCTAAGCCGAGCCAGGACTTCGGCTTCATCATAGACGGCGCCTCGCTCTCCATGGTGTTCAACTCCTCAGAGTCCAGCTCTAGCCACTACAAGAACCTCTTCCTGCAGATCTGTCAGAACTGCACCACGGTGCTCTGCTGTCGAATGGCTCCTCTGCAGAAGGCCCAGGTCAGTTGTCACTGTCGATGGCAGCATAGGACGGCAGGTTGGAATCTAACCTGCGCGTGTTGCTAACATATTTAGCACACTAGCGAGCCAAGCCCAAAGATAGCCATACTTTGGTTTTCTCCCGTTCTGCGGTGAAGATGATGGAAAAGTCTCTCCCTCTCTTCCTCAATTCAATTCAAAGGATTTTGCACATAAATGTACATTATCAAAGCGTGTAAAAAATTCATAATACTTCAAAAAGAAAATAGGATATTTGCAATTGAAAACTAAATCCAATGTCACTTTGTGCAACCTGTTGTGTGTGCAGATCGTGAAGATGGTGAAGTGCTCTAAAGGAAGCCCCATCACGCTGTCCATCGGGGACGGGGCCAACGACGTCAGCATGATCCTAGAAGCTCACGTTGGCATCGGTGAGACACGTTTCAGGGATAGGGGTTTACACCTTTCGGTCCCTCACCATTCAATTCAAAATGTCTTCCCATTTCAAAGTCAACCCTCGTTTCAGTTCATTGGGTTGCTAATTTCTGGGTCTACTCCAGTCCGTGGGTCTAGCATTATGTTGTTGTTTTTTTGTTTTAAATTCAACTGATGGAAATAATGTTACAAGCAAAGGCAACCCTAAGAAAGAAAATACAAAGTACACATTTATTTTTGGAAGGTATGACTCAGCTCAGAAGCCTAATGATAATAATCGTGATTATTACGTGTATCGAATACGTCCCCCGCCCCTATTCAACTCCTGTCAGCCTCTGCTCTGCTCATACCGAGGGTCTTTCCCTTCATGGGTTGTGTGCCCCCCTGCTCCAGGCATCAAGGGTAAGGAGGGCCGCCAGGCGGTGAGGAACAGCGACTACGCCATCCCCAAACTGAAGCACCTGAAGAAGCTGCTGCTGGGCCACGGCCACCTCTACTACGTCCGCATCGCACACCTGGTGCAGTACTTCTTCTACAAGGTAGGCTGACGCAGGGAGGGCTCTCACTGTCCTTTGTCTATTATTCATTAATGACTTGGCACCTGGTCGTTGGCGTTTATGTGGGATCTTAGTAAATGTATAAGGGTGTTTTATTGTAGGTGATTGTATATTGGTTTGTTTCGTTTGCTTTTTATGTGAGCCCTGGTAAAGACACTTTTTTATCACACTCTTGAGATATAATACCGTATGCTAACGTTTACAATCACTTTTTTGTGCTTCGGTAATGTAGCCACAATTATATTTTAGCTCTGTGAGCACACAGCCAATATGGATTGAATTAGATAATTATGTTTCATGGAATACGACCATAATATTCCTTGTATTTCTCCAGGCCATTTATCCAAGATAATCTTTGCCTTCTCTCCTTGCAGAACCTTTGCTTTATCTTACCTCAGTTCTTGTACCAGTTTTTCTGTGGCTATTCGCAACAAGTAAGTATGTCCTGAAACTGCGTCCAACCGAACAATGTTAACCAGTGTGTGTCTATATGGTCCTCTGAACATGAGCGCCCCGTGACCCTAACCGGTGACCCCTTCCTGAGGCCTACTCTCCCCCTAAGTGACCCCACCTCTGTTCCCCAGAGGCTGCAATACGACATTTTGTGTGGGTGTGTGCACAACTGTGTATATATTTATACATGCAAAATTTAGTCTTGCTTCCAAAGCCGTGTGTGTGTGTGTGTGTGTGTGTGTGTGTACATCTGTGTATATATTTATACATGTGTGTGTGTGTGCGTTATACCCTATATACAATATGACACATATTGTATAAAGAGAAAATCTGGTTGTTCTGCGTGAAATGTTTGCGACATTAACCCATGGTTGCCCTACTCCTCGACCCTCACCACCTCCTCCTTCTCCTGCTGCTCCTCCTCCTGCTCCTGCCGCTGCGCCCGTCCTCCCCAGCCCCTATACGATGCCGCCTATCTCACGATGTACAACATCTGCTTCACCTCCATGCCCATCCTGGCCTACAGCCTCTTGGAGCAGCACATCTGTGTGGAGGTCCTGCTGGACAACGCCACGCTCTACAGGCGAGTTCTGGCATTGCAACCTCAATGGCCCGGCAATTGCTATCCTCCCTTGTATTCATTTGAAGATGACTACAATTCTCAGCACACTAAGATGCATGTTTAGTGATGAGCAATAGGAGTGATCTATAAAAAGCACCAAAACTTTGCTTTGAATGTGTCGAATTTGTTTCAAATTCATGTTTTCCACACAATAATCAATACTTTAACCAGCTTAGCATCTAACTCAGTCATATCTGAAAGGCAGAAGCTCAAGTGGTAGCGAAGGTTGTATAGCATCACAAATCATACTCAAGGGAATCAATGTAGACAATCTCTGCACAGAGATCTCTAAAACAACAAGGTTTAAGGAAAAATGGTCGCTTGGAATGGCGGCCCGTACCTGAGGTGTAACAACAGCGGGATGGAACCGTAACACGCGTCACGGTCTCTGTTCTTTAGGAGCATCGCGAAGAACGCCATGTTGCGCTGGGTCCCCTTCTTCTACTGGACCCTGCTGGGGGTCTTCCATGGCCTGCTCTTCTTCTTCGGTGTTCGCTTCCTGTTCGGTAACCCTGCGTTACAGGCCAACGGCCAGGTACGTCCCCTCAATGGTCGCTATAGTAACTGGAACAGACAGTGTTCTACCACGTATTGCTATCCTATGCAAACACATTGTCTCGCTGAACTCTAGGTGTTTGGAAACTGGTCCTACGGAACGATAGTCTTCACTGTGCTCGTCTTCACCGTCACGTTCAAGGTGAATAAGAGATTAACATGTTTTCCTCCCAAAACCCTGTGTCTTAGTTTTAGTTTTAGAACGGGACTAGCTTATCAAATCATCCCTCGAATGTTAATGTAAATTTGTAAAGAAAATGCTTATTTGGACATTGGAGTCATCTTAGCAGTAACTTTTTGTGGTGCAAAGTATTACGAGAATCGAGCTACGCCTGAGAAAGTGTACATGGATATTTTGGCAGTTTGCTGTCCCACAATGCATCAGTGTTGCGTTTCTCTTCATCACCTGTCATAGGAAATGGGGTGAAGCGGTGCTCAGCTGTCAGCCACAATCTCGGTCCTTAAAAATGTTTCACGGAGAGGGTTGAACTAGAGGGAGGGAGGTGTTTCGGATGGTTGAACCTGTGTAATTAATCAGAGCTGCTTCCCCCCCCCCCTTCCATAGCTGGCTCTGGACACGAGGCACTGGACCTGGATCAATCACTTTGTCATCTGGGGCTCCCTGTGCTTCTATGTTATCTTCAGCTTCTTCTGGGGAGGGATCATCTGGTAAGAGCCATTTATTTAACCCCCCCCATCACCACACCCACTTCTCCATCCAGCTTGAAGTCACCCATGGACACCTGGGTAGAAATATTACTATAACAATACAAAAACTCACACAAGATGGAGAGTGGTTCATAGCAAAGCAGTTACATTTAACAAAAGCTATGAGAAACGTTCTTAATCCCTAAACGTCTTACTTTAGGTTTAACGTGTGTGTGTGTGTGTGTGTGTGTGTGTCTCCGTTCTGCAGGCCCTTCCTGAAGCAGCAGAGGCTGTACTATGTGTTCGCCCACATGCTGAGCTCGGCGTCGGCCTGGCTGGTCATCGTTCTGCTCATCCTGCTCAGCCTGCTGCCAGACATTCTGCTGGTGGTGCTGCGTAAGCCCCTAGGGCCTCACGCACGGCAGGTAGGGGCCACGCACACACACACACACACACGCTACACACGAACACGCTACACACGCACACACACGCTACACACACACACGCTACACACGCACACGGTACACACGCACGCGCGAGCGCTACACACACGCTACACACACACACGCTACACACACACACACACACGCTACACACACGCTACACACACACACACGCTACACACACACGCGCTACACACACACACGCTACACACACGCTACACACACGCTACACACACGCTACACACACACGAACACGCTTCACACACGCTACACACACACGCTACACACACACGCTACACACACGCTACACACACACACACGCTACACACACGCTACACACACACACACGCTACACACACGCTACACACACACACACGCTACACACACACGCGCTACACACACACACGCTACACACACGCTACACACACGCTACACACACACGAACACGCTTCACACACACGCACACACACACGAACACGCTTCACACACACACACGAACACGCTTCACACACACACACACACACACACACACACACACACACACACACACACACACACACACACACACACACACACACGAACACGCTTCACACACATGACCACGCAACACACACAACACATGACCACACAACACATGACCACGCAACACACACATGGCCACGCAACACACACATGGCCACGCAACACGAACACACCTAGGTCTGAAATGAGCCATTAGGGCAGCCTCACAAGGCTTTGAGTCCCATTGATTCAGAATGGTCGGTCTGACCTCTAATTGTGCTTACTTTGATCAGTTACTTTATTTTAATGGACTGCTGAAACGAACGGTCATTGCCATCTTCTTGATAGAGTCCATAGGCCTACGTACTTTGGCTTCTGATCTGAACTGTTGCACAGTACGGGAAAGAAACAGTATAACGGTTGTGTCCAATACTATATCTTGGTCCTGGTATTGTATTGTATATTGTAAGCATTACTCCTCTTCCTCCTCCAAAGGGAGTATATTACTTTACTTAATTACCATGTCCCATTTTGTATCCATGGTGATCTATGAAAGAAATTGACCTGACGTTTTGCTGATAGGCGAGAGTTTTCACGTACAGCGACAAAGACAAGTCCTGTTGTGATTCTTACGTCCTACTGGTGCAAATCTTAAAACGCTCTAATTCCAGTCTCCCACTAAACTGAGATGCTATCTAGCTGTAACTCTGGTTTCAACTGGAACACTTTAATCCTACTTCTATGATCTTTTAGTTTTGCTCTGCTTACTTTTGGCCTTGGTGCTCATCTCCTTACACTTTTCCCTCATTCCTTCATTCCCTCCTCGCTATCTTCCCTAATTCCTTCCTACCTTCCTTCCCTTCGTCCTTCCTTTCTTGTCCCCCCCTCTGTCTTTGTTTCTCCCACTTCTTCATTTGTTCCCTACTGTTTGGTCTTTCTTCCTTCCTTCTCCTTTCTACCTTCCATTTACCCTTCATCCTTCCTTTCTTCCTCCCTCCTTCCTTTCTCCCTCCCTCCTTCCTTTCTCCCTTCCTTCCTTCTTTGTTCCACACCTTCCTACCTTACGTCGTCCTCCCTTCAATTTTTCACTTCCTTCCTTCCCTCTTTCCTTACCTCCTTCCTCAGGTCAAGCACCGCCTTCCTTCCTCGGGGACGTCCACTATCTTCATGCTGTCGCAGACGGCCAGCACTCACAGCTTCTCCTGGAGTGACTGAGGTCTCTCCCTCTCCCTCCCTCCGTTTCTTGCTTCACTGCCCTCCTCCGAACACTGGCCACGACTACCACAGTTGCTCGTGTCCTGTTTGTTTTGCTACTCCTCTTGCTTGTTTCCTCCCTGACTGCTTCTGCCCGCCCTATGGGAATGTGCACTATCATCTCCATCCCCTAAACTCCACGTCGAGATAACAAGGCGTCCATTCAAGGTGTTGATATCCTTGGCTCCATGCCCATATTACAACTGAGGCGAAATCAAGGGCTCTGTTTTATATTGTTGTGTGTTAAATGCTACGTATTTGCGGTAAGTTTATGGTCCCCCCCTCTCTAATCAGCCAATGTGGGCCAGCCTATCAGCGGTGTGTGGGTGTGGGTGTGGGGGGGGGGGGGGGGTATGCTCATGACCCCATTGCCCGCCCTCCAATGGCACCAGCGTCGATGTGTGCTCCATGCAGTCTGCTCTGAAGGCGCGCTGCCGCTGCATGTGCACCCCACAGGTGAATGTTGCACCCGCAGGACCACTCGGGGGCACCTGCATGAGTCTCCAGTCCAAAGACCCCCGCCCAATCCTGTGTGTGTGTGTGTGTGTGTGTGTGTCACGCCTTATGCGGCTGCTTATGATGATGAAGGTATTTGCTATCAAGACACAAAGGGTCATGTTTACGTCGTCCAGTCCCACCATCGCACCGCCGCTGGCACAGAGAGAATGTGTGTGCGCGCGTGTGTGTGTGTGTGTGTGTGTGTGTGTGTGTGTGTGTGTGTGTGTGTGTGTGTGTGTGCGAGCTTGAAGACATAAGCCGTGTGGTGGCCGGCAGCAGTGATGTCATCGGTGTCTCTTGCCTCACCCTTCCAGAGACAGGCGGGTGAGTCAGGCGCGGGGGGGGCCAAGTCTTCGGCCCAGCCGCTGCTCATGAGAACCTTTTCAGACGAGTCCAATACAGTGGTGTGAACAGGTACCGGCCCCGCCTCCAGGCCACACTAAGCTTATCAAAGACCCCCCTCCCTCCCTCCCTCCCCTTCGCCTCCCCTTCGCCTCCCCTTTTGCCCCTCTCTCCTCTCGTCGTCCTTCCCGGCCGTTGGCTCCGGTGGCCTGGGTAGTTCCTCTAGAAGTCCTGCAGGGTACGGGGCCTCCTCTGGCAGACAGGCGGGCCCCTGTGTGTCGTCGTCCCCCCCCTCCCCCCTCTGTGATGTCTGAACAAACCCACTGGGGTCCGGCTGAACAGATGCATTTCATTTGAATGTGGTTCGTTATTGGCACACTACAACCCTTTTTCAAACTCCACATCAATGTTAAATAACTATAGACTTAACTTCTGAACAGAACGATGGGTGCTCCTTCAGTCGAACTTCCCAATGTACCTCCCACTCAGTGTCGTTTACATATGGTTTGGTGAAGGGTATTTAGTTTATTGTTCCCCCTGACAATCTCATTCAAACATCTATAGTGCTGGAGACTCGTGTCCAATCAGGTTAAATGTGTCAATTTTTTTTATTGTTTTTGCCCTGCTTGCTTCCTGGTGTGAGAGCGGATTCGATTGGTCCACCTGTTGTGTTGGCCGAGTTCACTCTAAACATGGTGGCCGTGCTTCAGGTGTCGTTGCTGTCTGTCGTGTGCATGTTGTACTGCTTGTGTATTGAACCACCTTTTGTTTCTCCGGTAAATGTGCATTTGTGATGTTCCAGCTTAACCCACTGCATGCCTGTGAGGCTATGTTGAATGCTGCCCCGTGACTGAGACCGCTGCTTTGCTTCAACCCATCGCTTGCGTCAAATGTTGTGGGTTTCAGGAGGGGAGGCACACAAAAGGGAAATGGTTATTTCAACCATAGTATTTAAAACGCTTGTCCTGCTTTTCTGTCCACCCTGTAGCTTTCAGAGAACTGCCATCCACAGACATTCAGGTAACAACGTCTGGCCCTTTTCAAGGTTGTGGGGATAGATAAACCGAATTACACCTGGATAGATATCTCGGAGGTCTGTGTGAACATCAGGGATCGATCCTTGATTGGTGATGGGGTCTGTGGGGTGATGCATGTTCTGTGATTTCCTAAAAAAAGCCACAAATCAGCGTGGTTTTGCAATCAGGGGTGATCTGATCTGGGTGTCTTATCGATACGTTACAAATCCTGTAGGTTTAACCCTCTCTCTGCCTGTTTGTTTCGCCCCCCTCCCTAGATTGCAGCTGTTACACCACTATCCTACAAACATCTCAAGGAAGGAGAGTAGCGGGGGCCATGAAGTAGTAGAACAACAAGAACAGCACCAACAACAGGAACCTTTCAGGACCTCATTCCAGTCAGGACCCTAGTCCGTCCGCCATCTTGCCTGCTGTAAAAGAGTCACGTTAATGGTTAAAAAGAGAGACTGAAGACAAGAGTCAAGTAAAAGAGAAGCCAGGGAGGGAGGGGGGAGTTCAGATATGTCTAACGGGGGGGTGGGGTTGGACATGCTGGTGCTGCGTCCCTCCCTGCCCTTCCTCCCTCCCGTCTCCCCCCTCAGCATGTCCTGCAGAGCCGCTAATAGCCCCCTGCCCCCCCCCCCCCCCCCCCCCCAACCGTCCCCTCCCCTTGTTTCCTTTGGTTCTGGGCGAAATGGACGGACGACTGACTCGGATGACGGGCATTCACTTTCTTTTTTTAATTTTATTTTCATTTCTTAAATTTTCTACGACTTTGTGCGCCTTCTCAGAAGATCTGCGTCCCGAGCAACGGTTCCCTCTGCAGCAACAGAACCTCACTAGAACCGCTCGCGTTCTGAACCGTGTTGCTCCAGCCACCATCAGCAAGGATATCCCTCCTTTTGGTTCGCACCACGTTCCATGACATCAGAGTGCCACTTTCCCAAGTTGTTTTGCTTTTTTTCCTTCCACTTTTAACGGTTAATGCACTATCCCACTCTATTTACATGTATATTTTTGTTCCATTCCAAAGGCTCCAGCATTGGTTGTTTTCTGCAGGTGAAACATTGTTCCCGTTCTGTAAGACAGACGGTTCAGGATAGAGGCAGGGAAAACGATAAACCAGACCTGTCTTCTAAACAGAGATTTAAACCGTGTCACAGGGTTCTGCAATGGATCTGCCATGGTTCCTGACTTCGCTAACGGTTTGGTGCTTTGAGCTTGACCTAAATCTTCCAATCTCAGCGAAAAATTAATTGAAGAGGTCCCAGTTTTAGACTAGATGATTTCGTATATCTGCTGCACTGTAAATACCTTAGAGATTTATGATAGTTTAAGCTCAAAGCCAAAAATAAACACGTGTGACGCGAAAGGCATGTGTATAATGCCCTCTATTCTAGCTATCAGGAGTGATGTTGTACGATGGTTGTGTGTTACAGAGGTGCGTATATAGAGTATATTTGAGTGTAATGAGCTGCATATGCTGTGTTGTAAGCAGTGGCAGACAAGATAACTTGAACCTCGTAGAAATAGTATGGTCGCCAAAATCGGCACTATGAGGGCCCGTGGAGTTTCCCGCCAAAACTAGCTGCCGAGGGTCATGTGACTTGCCTGAATACACTGAATCAAACCAGATCGATAGATGCCAACATGTGCGCGTACACAATGTCCAAACACACACACACAAACACACACACAAACACACGCAGACACTCCCACACACACACTCCCACACTCGATACATGAATAAACGCACTCATGCACTAAAAAGCCTAATTGAGGTGTATATTCATACGGTCCATTAGCTGTGTAGTTTTGCCACTGTTTGTCTCGGGAAGGGTTAGCAGGAGCTTGGAGATGGGTCGCCAAGCTTTCTCATCCGCTCTGCACCAGGTCATTGTACTGAAATGAATGCCACTGGGAGGCATTTACCTCCGCCACACTTACACACCCACACACTCACTATGCCACCAGTCAGCTTCAGCCATATCTATGTACAGGTCAGAGCGAGCCAGGGGGATTGAGTGGAAACCGTCCCTACCTTCTCCGCCCCTTCCCTGCGTCCAAACCAGCCACCTTTTTAGCGCTTCTTGCATTCCATGCCATGATTTGAATCACTTTAAGATATACTGTTATGTCGATTATATTATATGCTTTGTTCTATTTGGTTTTCTTTTTCAAACAAATCTATCTATTTGTCATATTTATTTAAGCTTGATTTTACTCACAAATTCGTATATATTTTTTATTACGTGAATCTTTTTCGGTTTGTCGCATATTTTTACTGTGGAGAAGAATTGACGTTGTGCCAGTTGAGTGTGTCGACCCCAGACGGCTATGGGGCGAGTCCCATTCGATGTCCTTCTCTCTCTCTCTCTGTGTGGGTATGTTTTATTCATTAGTCCAGAGCCCCCCCTATACACGGTTCTCCCAACCGCCCAAAACGTGTGTCGCCGATTATTACTATTCATTTTTCAAATCCCAGTTTTGTCAGTGAACACTGACATGGAAGAGCACTGCTCTCTCGTGGGCCGTTGACAACGTGCCCTGCTCTCGTTTGACCTTTGACCCACCTGTGTGTTGGTTCTGAGACACGGCAACGAGGTGGCGATGGCATGAAGCCGACGCCGGTGTCGGTGCCACTGGTTCCCCGTGGTTGCACCACCGTGACTTTATATCATGAGTTTTGTACACAGGAGGCCCCGTACCAGCCAGGCCGGTACGATCCAGTTCGAGAACGAGAACAGGCCTCTGATGCTTTTTAACGCGTTTTCATTTGTGTTCTTAAATGGGGTTAAAAAAAGAAAGGTTGTTCAGAACCTTGTTTCTATTGAATGTTTTTTAGTGTTTCTCCGGGGAGCTCACTAACGGCTAACAGGAGAGCTAATGTACGTGGCGTTATGTCCAGAGAGGTTACATTACCCTCTACTCTGGCGTACCATACCCCCAGAGATTACCGTCACTGGGGCCGGGGGCTCAACTGAGAGGGAGAGGGAGAGGGGGGGGGGGGGGTGCTGCCTGCTTGGATGACAAACAAACCTTTAAACCAGATACCAGAGATGATATTTTCAATGCTTCAAAGAAACAAAATCCTGGATTCTAATGTATTTGCTTGACTAAATGAAAAAATAAAAAAAAACAAGAAATACTTTTAATGCAAACTTTTTTCAGCCCCCTTTTTTTATAATAAAAATCGCTAACCTAAAAAAAAAAAAAAAAAACTACAACAAAGAAAGCACGCAAGGCTCGGTCAGTTTGAGAGAATGTGGGTGGATGTGCCAAAGAGGCAGGGAGGGGGGGGGGGTGTACTGGTCAAGTTTCTACCCTTCCACCCCTCACATCGGGGAAACGCCTTCCCTCCTCTGGCCTGTTGGGTCCTCAGCCTCCACTCTCAACCTTCAAGATGAATGTACCTCTTTATGACAAGTATGTTCAATACCAGATTTTCTGTAATAAAGCAGAATGTTTTGAAAGTAATATGATTCTATGTATTTTTTCATTGTGTGTGTGTCTGTGCCTGTGACTGTGTGTGTGTGTGTGTGTGTGTGTGTGTGTGTGTGTGTGTGTGTGTGTGTATGCATGGCCGGGTGTGTGTGTTTGTGTGGCCGGGTACACGTGTGGGTACTTTTGTGTGTCGTGCATACTGCCCTTGTCCCCCCAACCAGATGTTTTGCAGTAATGAGATGGCAGAAGGGCTCAGAAGGATCAGCAGCTCTATGTTCAGTTCACTGCTGCCTTACTGGCTGGCGTCTTAAGAGCACCCACCACACCCACTAAGACCCTCCATAGTAAGTCTGCCTGGCGACGTTGTCAGAATATACATGTTGTGTATTTCAGTCTACTGTAGTCCCTTTGTCAATGACTTCTGATCCATTCAAAAGTGGTCGTGGGCCGACCTGTGGGCGAGTGCAGATATGCAGCTATCAGAAATCCTCGCTCTACCAATAATTACACAATGGCCCCCTTTCATTTTACGATCTGTTTCAATGGGGTTGTTTGTGTGGCTACGGCCCGTGGATTAAGTTGTTGGTTGAGAGTGATCAAGAGAACAATAGCCGGTTAGTTCTAGATACTGAACACATGCGTTCAGATATTCCTCGGCACATTTCTGTTTATAAATGTATTGTATATCTCTGTTTTGGGAAGTTTCCAGAAAGTTGGCAAAGGGAGGAGTGTTTGGTGGAAACGTATAGCCCTGTACTGGTTTGTTTTGGGTCACCCAGTGGTCGGGGAACCGGAGCAGAGTTTGTAGTGTGAGCTAAAGGTTCCGAGTAGGGGAGGGGTTTGGCGACGGTTCAGATCCAGAGATACTGGTGAGCCCAGCACAGTGCAGAGCTGACGCACCAAAAGCTCAGAGCACGTGAGAGAGTGTGAGAGAGAGAGAGAGAGAGAGAGAGAGAGAGAGAGGGACAGGGGGGGAAAGTGAGAGGGGAGGGGCGAGGGAGAGAGGCAGACAGGCAGCAGTGGACAGATGGAGCCGTGTTTGTTTTCAAGTGACCGGCCGCTGGTGCTCAGTAAGTATACAGCCACTGCGGCTCACAACAGGACCCTGTCAACGGACCCTCTTCCACCGCCTCCTCCTCATCCTCGCTGCTCGCTGACGTATGCTGTGGGAGACAGACTGAAGACTCCCTGGGCTCTGCTTCTATGAGGAGGACAGCTCTTGCTCTGGACTATTATTAGACACCTGCAAGTCGTAGGTGGACTCTATGCAGCAGGCGGGAGACTTCAATATAAGTAAAAAAAAAACAGCCCCGTCGGGTCTCGGTACTGGCCGAGTGTCTGGATCGATATGTTCTGCGGTTCTGCTACTTGAGGCCTGCGGGTCTTGTCTGGAGGATGTGAGACTCTAGACAAGGTATAACACCCCTCTCCCCCCCCACCACAACCCACCACCGCCAGCTGGTGTATTAGAGCCAACAGAGACTGGTCCAGGGGTGGGGGGGCGTGCAGAAGAGCAGTACAGGTGGTGAGGGGAATGGGCCCGGCTTGGATGCAGGAGAAGAGCGACCGGCAGCCAGAGGAGAGGCCAGGAGAGATGGAGAGCTACCGCAGCCTGCTGCAGGCCGGCTCCCAGCTTCAGGACACTCTGCAGCGTGAGTACGCAGGATCTCTGTGTCCTCACATCACACTGTGGAGCTGAGCTATAGGTCTGCTGCTGCTCGTGCTGTATGCACACCCGAAGCCACTTCACACGCACACATACACACACATCAAAGATTGAACGAGTAATGTGTGGTATGAATTGATGCAGTGCAGTATGGTTGAGTTTCACTCGATGTTTACAGCCTTGTAATGTATACCATACTATCCTAATTTTGTGTTGGACTGGATTGTGGTTCATATACCTGCAATTTATCCGTTGTCCAGTTTGCTGCAGCTTAGCTTTAGGATCAGGCCCTGTAGCCATTAGGTCAGCTGTTTTAAACATCACAGATGAAGGGATGGTTCTCCATAGTCATCATATGGCGATATATAGAATGCTTGATTTGGTGCAGGTACATTTTACACAATTTAAGATTTATGTATTTTAAATTTATGAGAATCAGGAAACGCAGGAAACTAAAAAGGGTTGCGAAAAGCTAATGATCAGAATAATGATCACATTGATTTTTCCATCCTGACCCATGCACTCTTTTGAATGACGTGTACAAGAAAAAGCGCTGGCTTCTCCATTTATTTTTGGATTTACTGATATTAAGGCGTAAATGCTGAGCAGTAACAAATGACTGCTAGCTCTATCCAGGACTTTCACACAGAGACTGCTGTTATGTAATTGAAGAGGGGATATTGTAATTTCTCTGAAAGGCACCGTAACGGTTGTGAATCAATCTTTTTCGTACTATTAGATTTCCATTTTGATACTTGGGCCAACGAATCGATTCAAAATCAATCCTCCATTCAAAAAGGTTTCCAATTCAAAATCGAATCTCCATCCCGTACTTGGGGATCCTTGTACTTCGGAATCTACCCCAGTCCTCTGTGAGCTAAGACGGGCGGTTTGGGAAATGATTACTTGAGCGCAGAGTAAAGTGTGTCAAATAAAAAAGTAGATTTTATCATTTAAAAAGTTATATCAAATCGATTTCTCAAAGTTGTGATTCGACTCCGAGCAACAGACGATAATGATGGCGATTCTTACCTGAATCGATTCTTCCCACAACGCTGCGACCTTTACCTTGTGTTCCCTGTAATAATGCCAGAGTTTATATGAGTAACAGGAACGTTTGGGAAAAGGCCAAGGACCATCTATTAATAACCGTTTGAAGTGTGTTCACCGTAGTGATGTGTATGAAATAAGAGCCATCGCAAAAGTCCCCCCGTCAGCCGTCACTTGGCTCAATCCACTACTTAGTTAACACAGTTGGGGATAGCTCTGTATGTACCAATGCTAACACGCCATACATCTAAAAGCAACCCTTGCCTCACACCATGAATGATATCAAATAACTATAAAGTTCTTCAATCTTTGCAGGTACAGCCTTGGCGGTGATGCCTTGACATTGTGCTTAGCCATTCATTAACAAACCTCTGGCTAAACATCTACAATTTTCATACTCGGGGAGCTTTCCGCTCCAGTCACCTGAATTGTGACTTAGTGGAGACTGTTGAACATTAACACTTGGTATGCACTGAGGATAATCCCTGACCCTAACTCTAACCTATAATGTATGAAAAATATGTATAAGTATAAATATTTTGAATAGCATGTGGGCGACCACCCCAGAGAATATAGCTGCTATTCCGCCCGGCACACGTATTCTTGTACCCCAACATTACAATGCACAAAACGTAAATATAAATAACAAAATGTATGCACCAATACCAAATACTACAATAAAAATGGCCAAAGCTTAGTACTTTCATAGTTTATAATGCTTTGACATGATTAAATAGTACGGAAGAGAGCTTCTCCAAATATTTTCCAGAATGATCCAAACAATTGTATGATTATTGTTTAACCACAGTTTGTCCATATTTAACTCCAAGGGCCGTATTAAACTCCCTTTCCTAAAACCCAAGCAAACCGTTCTCCACAAGCCCCTGGGTGATGGAATGCGCTTTCCTCCAACACACGCAACAGTCCTGCTTACTAATCCCCTCAGCCCTGCAAGACATGTTTACTCCAAAATATGCCCTGACCTCAACGCATTAGCCGGGGCATTTGTGTACCATGAATGAACACAAGTCTGGTGGCGTGTTTGAAGGAAGGGATTTTCTACTCTGCCAGGGATTTCATGCTTGTGCCTGAGGTTGATGATGATGAGGATGATGATGATGTCCCAACACAGGGGAATGAAGAGTATAAATGACATGAGCCTGAGTTTGAGTGGGTAGCCTGAGATGGTATTAACACTTTTTTATGAAGAATGTTTTTAACTTCTGTTCTCCCTGTGTGTGTGTGTGTGTGTGTGTGTGTGTGTGTGTGTGTGTGTGTGTGTGTGTGTACACCATATCAAAATGACACCTCACACGTGTGGCTCTGTGAGATGTTGATTGATGAGCATAGATGTACTTTACTTAACAAACTTCAAGTTATACTGAATATCTATGGTGGACATAATAGCAGACAAAAAAAATTAAGGCAATGCTGAAACTTTTATCCAATGTGACTTACAGTGAGTCCAGATACAGGTCATTAGGCAATATATGGATCTAAGGTAGGGCTCAGGAAAAGGATGGTCTAGTACATAGGGTCTTCGATTTCTAGCCAAAATGTTATGCATGAAATATCCAACTGTAGGCATCCTTAGAAATGTATCTAAAGAAAGTGTTGTGTTTGATAATAGTTAAATATTGCTTCTTGCACGAGGGGGCTTACAGATTAGACTGCAGACATTTGGGGATCAAACCCAGGATTTATGTGTCTAGGAGTGAAACACCATAGCCCCCTAATATCTGAGTCGTGTCAAACTCAGCCCTTAGTGTCCACATGTCAATCCCCAGTAGAGTTCATCCATCTAACATGGGCATCTAGCCTGTGTCTTTTTATCATGCGGTCAAAAAACTGATGTTCCCTCCTGCCTTGCTCAATTGTAAAAACCTGGGATACCTAGGCTGTTTCATATTGCACGTGGAGCCATAAAACCTGTAAATCTACAGGCCTGCAGCATACAGGGACATAATGTTTCAACAGCCTTCTCAATTTGTGCTTGAGGCATGCAGTCCAAGGTTATCTTGCTCTCGAAGGCAAGATCAGCAGTTGTGATTTAGAATTGTATTTACCCAAAGCCTTGTCTTTTATTCTTCTAAAATAATATTGACTGAATTGGTCAGTCAGTGCCTATCTCTCTGTTATAAAACAAGCTTTATTATATTTACCACAAGCATTAAATGTGGCAGATAGGCCGATGCACATTTGTAACAGTGGCCGTGAGAAAATAATTTAAACCTAAATTGAAGTTCCCTTCAGCTAAGACCCCCATGTCCGACGCGGCCCATCCCTTCATCATACCGGTCTCTGTATCAGACACATGAAACATTGAACAGGGAGGAGTGGGATTCATGACCCGTTACCTGGAAACGGACACCGCCCCTCCATCTCTCTCTCTCCCGCCCTTTTTACACTCTATTTCTCTCTTTCAGTTGTGCTACATATTTAATGCATTGTCTATAATGGATGAGCACACGGTTAGTTGTGTGGGAATCGGCTTCCCTTCCGATGCGTTAACCCTCTGGCAGGGATCACTTTGGTGGGATGCTAAGCGATCATGATGATGAAGATGATACTCCACTTCTATTGCATCTATTTACATTAACATGCCTTTACATTTTTTTGGGGTATATTCTCTCTGGTAATCTGCCTCCTTGATTCAAGGGGCTACTAAGCATGAGGTACTATCTTCTGAAAAGTCTACTAAGGTCAACCAACATGATTCAAACATGCTACTGTAAAGTAGCTGTGCTACTTGTGTAATGAATGTTTCCACTGTAATGTATGCTACTAGGGTAAGGAATCCACATACCAACGCTGGCTCTTGTTTGATTATCTTTACTGTCTATTTGTTCCTCATGGCCTGCCATTGTGTTGAAGAATCTAGCTTTTCATTGATCTCTCTGAAAATATTACTAATGAAGACAATCAAACCGATGGAAGCTGTTTTATTGAGGGCTAATTATTTGCTTTATTAATATTAATGCAGTATAGGCCTACCTAAAGTCCAAGTAGCCCAGCATAAGTCTTATTTTATTAAACAGGGGGGGGACGGGGGACGTTCACGGTTGAAGGATTCTACGAATTGTATAATTAATAGTTATTTATGCAAATATACATCCTTAAAACGTGCATCTACTTGCAGAGGTAACTGTTCCTGTGCAACTTACGGAGGTGGTCGGCTACATCGAGAAACAGGTTGCATACTTGTCAGGTGAGGCTTTGTCCAAATGCCAACACTCAAAAACATCACAGAACCTACATGCATAAAACATTGTGACTACGCAATGATTGCATATTCTGAACCACACCTTTTGCCTTAAAGTGACCTCATGTGTCTTGTGTCGACAGGGGGTCGTGGCGAAGACTCCAGCGTCATTATCACCCTCCCAGAATGCTCTGCGTTTAGCGACATCCCAGAGGAGTCTCTAGCCAAAGTCCTGACCTACCTCACTCTCATACCTCGGTGTGTTCCTTTTCCATTTGGATTTGCGTTTGAATCTATTCGTCTCCCTCTCCCTCTCCCCGCAATGCAGTGCATCCGTGCATTTTGTATTCTGGGCACGGTTGGCCTTTGGTTAAACTCTGGATCTCTTTTTCCTTCTCATTTAACTGAATGCGGTGATAGGCCTACTGGTTATTATTACTAATGGGGAATATACACTTGTTATGATTGGTGGAAACAAGCATTCAAAAATAGCCATTCCGTCACTTGATGCAAAAGTACATAGGCTTACAATGTCTACTGACTCTTGTATTTGTTTCCAGAACAAGGCAGCCAGGAGTAAAGTTTATCATCATTTTAGACCGAAGACTGGACACTTGGGGATCAATCAAAACTGCTCTTGGCAGAATAGCGGTGAGCAATATCCCGTCAGCTGAATTAATTTCAAGTCATTTCATTACCATGTCAATTTTACAATGGCCATCATGCGCCTAGAACACGGCTGATATAATAATAATAAAACGGCAGTGCTACTTCTCTCGTCTCGTCCTCCATGGTGCTACTCAGATGATGAGTAAGCAAAGTTTTGCCACGGCGTTTCTTTTTTCCCCCGCTCCCTGAGATGACGTCACATTTGGCGTGACGATGCGGCGGGAGAAACATTACGAGGAGGAGGAGGAGAGAAGAAGCAGAAGAAGATGGTAGGGAGGGAGAGGACGCAGTCAGTGCTGCTGCCACCCCCGCGCTAATGTGGTAGCAGCAGCGGCAGCATCAGCATCACTGCTGCAGCCGTCGCCAGGAAACCGGAGGGGTAGCCTGGCATCGCCCGCCTACACGGGGACGCGGTGCTGTAACTTTTAACCACAGAGAGAATGGCTTCCCATACGATAACCGAGAGGTTTCACCCGCACAAGATGCCCAGGATACGGAGGAGTCCGGTAAAAAACGAAAATCGTTGTTTACTTTGACTTTAAGTGCATTTAGGGAAGAGTTACGACTAAGTTTGGGCGGGCTGAGAGAAATGCGGCATTGGCATTGGCACGCGCGCCGTCTGCAGCTGGGCAGTGAGCGCGGCACTGCGGTGCGCTGTAGGATTCTGCTCAGTCATGCTATGGCTCTCCATAGGAACACATGGCTGATGCTCAATTTAGTGCGAAAAGTTGATCGGCTGATGCATGTACATTGTGAAAGGAGTCTTTAACATTGTATCTGTTTGATGGAAGTAGGGGTGAATCAATGTCATGTGTGCCGAATAGACACACATGAGGCGACTCTAGGTATATATCTTTTTTTATTATTACATTGCGTTTGCCCAATATAGGCTTCGTATGATCATGTGTTTCAGTGTGTTGTGCTGCTGTTGCTTTAGAGCTTTATGCTAAATACTGCAGACCTGGCGCCTATAGCATTGCCACGACTGTACTATGATGCCGGTCTATGAATGCAACTTTAAATTGTTCTGACAATGTAAATCATTTTTTGTTCTAAACCACAATAAAAAACACATCACATATGCTAATTATGCATATACTTTTCCATGACATGTAGCCTATGCATCACTTGGATTTAACTGCAGACATCAACATAGGACATAACTCGTGTGCATTGCATAATTCACATTATTCTACCTTGTCATGGTGTGTCCCCAAATGCCCTATAGTTGCAGTGCTGCCTAGTCTATACCATCTGATTCCCCTGCTGAGACACAGAGCGAGCTGTAGTCCCTTAGCCAGTGTAGAGGTGAAAGCTGACAGTTGAGACTGTCAACACACTCTTGTCAATGATTCAATGACCTCCCTCTTACTGCACTTACTGTCACAGATTCTGAGCGATCAGCACTCTGGTATCGATGCATTTCAGATAGCCAAAGTCATTTTAAGACATAAAAGAAAACATAACATAACTTAACGCACCTTTTTGGGTGCGTTTTTTATTTTGTTTATGTTGATGCATGTATGTCGTACCAAATGTTCTGAATGCAAAAAAAAAGGCTATCTGTCAATTCTTATGGCTCTATCTATTGCTGAATACTTCCTCTCTCCAATCCTGCTAATATCTGTCCAAACTACGTTCATGCTCTTTAGCAAAAATAAAGACAGAGGGGTCATACTACGGCTGCACAGCAATCCATTATCAATTTATTAACATAATTTAAGTAGGATGGTATCTTCACAAGTTAATATATCTTATTGTGGTCGTTTTAATTTGACATTATTACTTCACATTATCATTACCATACGCAGGAGTGCAATGACCTTGGAAATCCTTCCAATGGGATTCCAAGATCCAATGCATATTTATTGATGCACGATTGATGTAGGATTTAAATGCCCTACAGGGGGTTCTCACTGAATGAATCATTTTCAATTTAGTCATTTAAATGTACAGATGCATGCCATTAACTAACGCATATAGGAGTGAAGCCTGTTGCTCAAGGGGGCAAACCGATGCGATCGGGATGTGAACCGGGAACCTTTCGGCGTCCTAACCACGAGATGAATGCTCCATCTTTCCCCCAGGCTTCCTTCCCTGGCAACCTCCACCTGGTGCTGGTGCTGCGGCCCACCAGCTTCTTCCAGCGCACCGTCACCGACCTGGGCTTCCGCTTCAGCCAGGAGGATTTCATGCTGAAGATGCCAGTAAGGCAGCACACCCTCAGATACCAAACATGTCCCACCCCACCTCCAGGTATATTCTCCTCTCACGGGACCACCCAGCACAATGGCATTCAGAGCGTTTCTTGCTTCTGTAGATGTGCACGTATGTATTCTGTGTATTAAAGGTGAAAGGTTCTATGGACGTTCAGAAACGTTTTCAGGTGTAGTGGGACTCGTGTTCATTACATGTGTGCAACCAGTCAACTGAATTATTTTGTTGAATCATTAAGCAATTATGTGACATACTAATAATATTACTAAAGTAATTGTATTCTGTTATGATCAGGAGCTAACATGGATAAGGCCGGTTTTCATGTGACGGTGTCTTTAACAATGCTGATGTTTATAAATCACATGTCAAGAATGTGTTAGAACGAGTTCAATTAGACAACTGACACAGTAGTTTTGCAAATTCAGTTACTTTAACAGTTGTTGTTGGAGGTCAAGCAAACATCTCTGGCTCCTGGCCACTCATTCTGGTACTAAAGGTGTGAGGGTTAAACTACAACAACAAACATTACATTTTGTGGGTACAACATTGCTCGGTGAAAGAGGTTGCTCACGGCTGGTTTTTCCTGGCCCCCTGTAGGTAGTGATGCTGAGCTCGGTCACAGACTTGCTACGCTACATCGATGAGAACCAACTGACCTCCGAGTTTGGTGGCACGTTAGACTATTGCCATAGCGATTGGATCGTCCTACGAACGGTACGATAGACATTACAATTGTTCTATCATTTATTGGCAAAACCCCCAAAAAAAGATTCCCAGGATTGCTGCAAGTTGTAAATCTCAAGGATTATTTGGCTACATTATAGTCTTTAACTATGTTCTCCTGTGGAGATCAGATTTATTTACCTTCTGATGTTAAATATCACATGTAAAGGTTGCCGTGTATTTGAAGGATACAAGCTTTTAGTTTTGTTCCCTTCAAGATTGTCGTTTACGGTCCTCACATGCCCCCCTGTCTCTGTTGCCATGGTGATATGGTCAGCATCCCTGTATTTTTTTCTTTATTTTGTATGTGTGCTCTCTGCTGCCCCCGCAGGCGATAGAAAGCTTTGCAGTGACAGTGAAGGACATCGCCCAGATGTTGCAGTCCTTCGGAACCGATCTGGCCGAGACGGAGCTCACGGATGAGGGAGGGGCGATTGAATGCCTCCTGAAGGCTCACACCGACAAGTACAGGAACCTCAAGGTACTGATCTCCATCTATTGATCTGTCTTCACTTCACAGGGTGGCATTGTGTGTCGCATGAACAGACGTTACATGTTCTGCTATCCTTACGGCCAGACTAGGGGAGCGGGCTAGTCACAAGACATGTTCCATTCCATATCAGCTTTGAAACCCTTTAAATGCACAAGGAAAGTAATGGTTTAACTACTAACTAACACAGAGACAGCTTAACACTGAACATTAAGAAACACAGGACATTGCTGAGATGGAGGGGGCAACATGTGTGTGTGTGTGTGTGTGTGTGTGTGGTACACTGATGATCTTTAAAACTAACTCAATCAAACAACAAAAAACATAAAAACCATGGCACAGCAAGAGACAGGAACAGAGTGAATGACACTGAAAAATACGATCACGATCATAGCACTATGTTTACTGACAATGTTATCCAAAGCAAGTTAGGATTAATTGAAAATAAATTGTATTTTCTTCGTTGTACGTTTCATTAAGGAGTAGGTAGGGGCAAGGGTCAGGGTCTTGTTGAAGGATGGCTTGAGGCAGCATGCCAACCTAGGGGGTTTAACCTTGCTGGGTTGAAACCTAATAAGTAGGCTTTTGTTTTGTTTTGTACACTGCAGTATGGCGTTGTGTAAGACGTAATCTGGACGATACCAAAACTAGAAGAACATTCCAAGATATGACTTGATAGTCTTGCTTGAAACAGCATAATGAGGCCTGTGTGAACATTCTCTATCCATTAGTCTTTTGAAGACATCCAGGAAGCATCCATCTTATTAATCATTCAGCTATTCATTGAGCTGAGGTCCTATGACCAAACCTAAGTGGAGCCCTGACTATGAACTGTATCACAGACTCCCAACATACACACGTTCCCATGTGAACCATGTGAACCACCATCTATTGTTACAGGAGCCTAGGAGAAGCTTAGCCTTCTTCAGCTAGTGTCAAGTAGCATGCACAGTGTATATCCTTAGTACATGTAGTGCCCTCTGGGAGAGACCTAGAGAGATACATACAGGCTTTCGGCACATTCTGTGGACTTTGTCTACTGGAATTTTGAATGTAGCTACTCTGACCCCTAATCATTACATTATTTTGATTTGAATAGTGTCAGATGTACACAAGGTAGTGGTTATGGTTAGGGTGTTTGGCTTTCGGCAAAAGGTAATTTGGTTCGATCTCTGATGTCCGCAGCCAACGACTATCATAATCAGCTCTCTTTATACCAAAAGCCTTGAAGTTGTGGAATTCTTTACCATGTTTACATACTTTTATATTGACATATATATAATATTCGCCTGGACTGATGTTTTTGGTTGTGTTGTACTTGTATTTTAACATTGTGGAGTATGTGCGGTTAAACCAGCCATTCTCCACGCACACTCCACAATGGTACTGTATTGCATTTTAATAATGTATTCTGTTTTGAGAAACGACACAATGAAACCAAAGGGACATTTCCACCATTGTGGACATTAAAGTCAATTCTGTACCCACCGTTATAATCCCCTGGTGTTTGGCAGGAGGCCATCCGGTCAGTGTCCAAGGAAGGCCGCCACCTTCTGTCCATTCTGGAGAGCTCTGGGAACGAGGAGGACTGCCACTGGGACGTGAGACTGGACTGGGACACAGTGCAGAGGCAAGAGAACACCCCACAGACCTTTGGTTGGCTTATGTTCAAGCTACATTCATAACCATAGTTACACCATGATGATAGTGTTGGCTGTGTTACTGGATGTTGTCAGCATTGCTAAATGAAATTGACAGGATGTTTCACACCAGAATTGTATGATTTTAATCATGTTTTGAAAAAAAAAAAATGTGCCAAGTGACTCCATCTTCATGCGACACACCTTTGATCCTATGCTCTCTGCATCTGCTCTCCTTTAAGCCATGGTGTTATAATGCAGCACACGTAACACACCCACTTATCATCGTTATATTTCCATGTATTCCTCAATAATTCAGTGTGGTTAATGCATTATTAATAGTAACTACAGTCGAGATACTCAACACATACTGAAGGCTGATCTGAGGGCTGTGTGTGTGTGTGTGTGTGTGTGTGTGTGTGTGTGTGTGTGTGTGTGTGTGTGTGTGTGTGTGTGTGTGTGTGTGTGTGTGTGTGTGTGTGTGTGTGTGTGTGTGTGTGTGTGTGTGTGTGTGTGTGTGCGGTGGTTCAGGCTCCTCTCCCAGCTCCGGGACATGGAGTCTGCCTTCGACGGCTTCTTTGAGAAGCACCACCTCAAGCTACTGCAGTGCATCCAGCTGCTCAGATATGAGAAGAGCTTTCAAGAGGTATGACTGAAGCACCGAGCATCGTGTGTGTACACTTTGATGCACTTATTAATAGAACATATGAAATCATAGTATAAACAAGTCAATGAAAAAACCTTGTTGTTCTGATTGCTGTAGCTAATCTGTTCTCTATTCAGTTGTAGTTTTAATTGTACCCGTTCATAAAGCCATAAACCCATATGCTTGCAACTAAAGAATTATATATAAACTCTAAGGCTCTCGCCTTATGTTTTACAATTGTGTGTGTGTGTGTGCCTTAACCTGGTGTGTGTGTCAGATGGAGAAGAGTCTGCAGGGCCTGACGTCTCAGGAGAAGGAGCTGTCCTCATCAGCGGAGACGCTGGCTCAGGCAGAGCAGGCTCTCAAAGAGCTGGAGAGTCTGGATTCACAGGCCCAGGTCAGTCCTCTCCACGCCCCGCTCTCTAAGACTGTTAGAACGGGAGGGGGTCCACAGGCCCCAGTGGACGCCAGCTTGTTTAATGTCTTCCCTGAATGTGTTTCACGTATTTTCATCTTAATGGTAGCGTAGGGACAGCAACAGCAGTGTTTAAGAGGATCAGTGGCATACAATTAAATATGTGTCATATACACTATTTTTGTGCTCCTTTTTTCTTAAGTGCTCCTTTCGTTTCGTCCCCTTCTGACTCTAACTACCTCAGGCAGTTGAATTTAGTGATATTTTAATCTATTGCTGCACAACTCACAAACCATTGCATCTTTTTTCGGTATCAAAAATCGTGCAGAAAAATCCTACCAAAAAAAAGGCAATTGTGTCAATTTGTGTCTGTGCGTGTTTGTTTGCTCACATGTGTGTGTCTGTGCGTGTGTGTTTGCTCGCATGTGTTTTGGTGGACAACAGCTTTCGACTGATGCTATAGGTTCACTACATTACACAGTGCAATCAAAGGCATGGATTGATCCGACATAATCACACTGGTGCACGCTTGTGCTTGTGCTTGTGCGTGTGCGTGTGTCCCCCAGGAGGTGATGGGCGGTGCCCAGATCGTCATCCTGCACGGCCACCAGCTGGCGGCCAGCCACCACTACGCCCTGGCGCTCATCGTGCAGCGCTGCAACGAGCTGCGCCACCACTGTGACACGCTAAGCTCCGCCCTCAAGGCCAAGCAGACACGCCTCCTCTGCACACACCAGCTGCTGCTGAGCTTCGGCCAGGTACGCCCCTCGTCAGGACACAGACCTGTGGAACTAAACGTGTATGGATCGTACTGGGAAGGTATGGGTGTACACGGGCACGATTAAGGACAGGGACGTCAGACACGCATGGACACAGAATGGAGGCAGGCGGACGTTAGAAGAGACGCCTCTTTCTGATGGCGCGCGCGCACACACACACACACACACACACACACACACACACACACACACACACACACACACACACACACACACACACACACACACACACACACACACACACACACACACACACACACACACACACACACACACACACACACACAAAATGTCCACCCTGACAAAGAATATTCATATACCATCTATACAGACACCAACACGCACACACACCTTCATAAACAAACACACAGACACACATCCTCATACTCTCACACACAGACACACACACACACACACACACACCCTCATACTCACACACAGATACACACACACACACCATCTCTCTCACACACACACGCGCGCGCGCGCACACACACACCCTCTTAAGGAACACAATTCTTAAGGAACAGACATAAACAGGGGAGTAACAGATCTGACATACATGCTATACACACACAAACACAGAGGCAGACATAAACACATGAGTAACAGAATATACATAAATATGTATACACACTCTGTCTCCACCCCTGTGCCCTGTCCAGGCCCAGACGTGGTGTGACGACGGGGCCTACCTGCTGGCCAACCAGCTGGTGGAGCGCTTCCAGTCCAAGGAAGGGGCGCTGGCCGCTCTGAGGGACATCGAGAGGTTCCTGGAGGGGGCCCCGTCCATGCTGAGCTCGGGGCCCGAGGCCCTGCTGCAGGAGTACGAGGCGGTCCTCACGCCACAGCTGCAGGTCATCTCATACCAAACACACAGAGCAGCGTTACATTCATGTGGTCCTCTACGGCCCCAGCCAACGTTGACATACTCAGTGGTTATTGAAATAACTGACTATGAATAACTGATATTTATTTAGATTTTCGATTTTTTTCTATTCTTTGTTTCTGTTCCTATTGTACTGTTCCTATTGGTCTTCTAATTAACTAGATGCTTCATTTTGTTATTTGTTGCAAAGAAATACTTAATAAAGTGTGATTATTATTATAATTGTTAATAATGAGTAACACTTATTTACTAATCATAAGACATTATTTACATCACATAAAATCATACAGAATTTCATGATATGAACAATACCACAATACCAATACAATTAAAAAGTAATTTTTCCTTAGATTTCCAAAGAGTTCCAACCCTGTTTCCCGTTGGACGACAACCCATTACACCTCTCTCTCTCCCTCCCCCCGCTGTGTCCTTCAGAGTCAGATGCTGAAGACGTTTGAGAAGCACGGGACGGTGCAGCTCATGATCCAGAACCGCCAGGCCTGCCTGAGGAAGCTGGCGGACAAACACGTCCGGCCGGTGCAGCTGGTGGTGCCCAGGCCCGACAACAACGCGCCCCGCTGCAAGTCCCCCCTGTTCTCCCCCAAGCACGGCATGTACACACACACACACACACACACACACACACACACACACACACACACACACACACACACACACACACACACACACACACACACACACACACACACACACACACACACACACACACACACACACACACACACACACACACACACACACACACACACACCCCAAAGCATGATATATACCCACACAGTCACATAACATGATACACTCCAAAGCCTAGTAGGTAATCACAGACACGCACATAAACACACACACACACACATTCAATTTACATGCTCACAAACACACATATGCATGACGCTGAAACACTTTTACAAGCCCTACTAGCCCTTTAACTAGTTCTACTACTTCTCCTACTACTATCCCTTCTACTAGCCCTACTACATGTCCTACTATCACTGCTACTAGCCCAACTAGCCCTATAACTAGTCCTGTACTACCCAGGGCATCCCTGCTTTCCTTCTGCACAGCTTTGGCAAAATAGGCAGTCAGCAGAGTCCCCCTCCCTACCTCCAGAGCTCCATCCCGAGGCCTCCTGCTGCCCTCCTCTGGGGCCACATTAACTCACCGCAGGATGTCCGTCAGTTTGCCCCAAAGTGTTGCCGTTCTGAGCCCGTTCCTGGGATCAGACCCCCTCACCTCGTATGAAAGGCGAGGCGTGGAACAAGGGTAGCTGGTTCTAATCAGCCCTTTGGGAACCAACGCCCCCCCCCCACTGTTAGCCCTGATGCTAGCCGTGCTTGCTGCCGCACTACACGGTTGATATACATTAAAGGAGCTTTCATCCTACCCAGGAGGGCACAGCCCCAGTGGATCCAGGCCTTACTGAACTCTGGGCGGCTCCTGTGGGGGATCGGGGCGGTGGGCGGTGCATCTGCCGCTGTGTGGCGCCTTCACATGTGTCCATCGCTTGGTGTTTGTTTGCCCGAGACTGGGCTCATTAAAATAATTAAGAGTAGAATAAAAATAAAGAAAGAAGAGCCATGCACTGTTTGCATCTGTGGTCATGAAGGCTTTGTTCTGTTGTGATGTGACCCCCCCTAGTAATGAGATTAATAATAACGATGATATGATGGTTGATAATTAACTATCCATAGGCTGTCCGAGCACACCAGGGAAAGGGGGGGGGGGGGGGGGGGGTGTATGTATACTGTAAAGGCTTTTGCATGTACAAAGACACACACACACACACACACACGCGCGCAGGCAAACACACCTACGCACACGCACACGGACACATAAAACACAGACAAACACACTCATGCAGACAAATACACAGACGGACACACAATGATAAACGCAGACACAAAAACACGCACTGCAATGCAGGTATTACGGGGCACGTACATTATGTGACACACACACACCCTTATGCATACAAATGCGATTCAAAGGTTGGGATGAAGGAGAGGCTGTCATGTCAGCTGTTCTTCGTGATGAAGACAAGATAAAGCAACACACCAACAGAACTACAATTCTCTGAACTGCGACATGTTCAGCCTAACCCCATTGGGGCTCTCAACCTTACATCTGACCACATCGCCTTGAGAAATGTTTGATTGACTGTGAATGTATTCTACCAACAATGCTGCAGCAGGGCTAAAATACAATAAACCACTTTTTTATTCATTTTTTAATAAAGGTGATGGCTTGAAGTTCACTTTTGACCTGTCTCTGCCCGGAAAGAAAACGTCACGGAAAACCTCCAGCAGTAGAAAGGTGGGGCAGAAAAAGTAATGATAATTAAACTGAAACTGAATTTTTTTCAATGGCTTTCAATGAGACCCATTGGCTTTTAACCCCATTTTACTAATGGCACCGAACCCCACACGGAGAATGATGTGGTTTGTGTTCCCCGCGGCGGCTCCAGATTGAGGTGATGCACGACTACCAGGAGAACCGGAGCTGTGTGTCCTACACTCTGGACGGAGAGGAGAGCCCCGACCTGCTGAAGCGGTGAGCTCCCATCTGTCCGCCACGCCCCATGTTGTTGTTTACCTCTCTGTTTCACCATGCTAACGATGCCCTCTGGTGTGTGTGTGTGTGTGTGTGTGTGTGTGTGTGTGTGTGTGTGTGTGTGTGTGTGTGTGTGTGTGTGTGTGTGTGTGTGTGTGTGTGTGTGTGTGTGTGTGTGTGTGTGTGTCTTTGTCTTTGTGGGGGACGGGCTGTGCATGCTTGTGTGTGAATCTAAATGTGTGCGCATGCCCGTGTGTTTCTGTGCATGCATTGCATGCATGTCTCTGTATACATTTGTGTGTGTGTGTGTGTGTGTGTGTGTGTGTGTGTGTGTGTGCATGGGTCCTCCACAGCCATGTGCTGAGGGAACTGATTGAGACGGAGAGGGTCTATGTGGAGGAACTCCTATCAGTCCTACTGGTGAGACCTCCTTTTTATTTCCCACTTTACACTTGAGTGCATACAATTCATCTCAATAATGACCACCATGGGACTACATCTAAGGCCCATGCCTCATAGACACACCCCCCCTCCCCCAACACCCCTCAGACCCCCTACTGTGCTATCTTGATTAAAATGTATTGATTACAGCTGTGAAGGATGTCTTTTCCGCTGTCATCATAATAGGCGTATTTAGAAGTTCCTAATGCATATTTCAGGGTTACCGGGCAGAAATGGACAATCCCTCCCTGTGGGATCTCTTGCCCCCAATCCTACGCAGCAAGAGAGACATCCTGTTTGGCAACATGCCAGAGATATACAATTTCCACAGCAGGTGATGTTTAATCGCGTGTTAAATTATAGGCATTCAATGTAAAGGAAGTGCATGTTGTGGCTGTTGCTGAATGGATTTTTTCAATCGCTGGAATGTATTTGGTCCACAGATTACTCAATATTCCGTATTCATAAATGTTAAATTCACTGTTTTCTATTGACTGTCTGCCAGCACTTTCCTAACCTATTGAACAAATCATTATTTTGTGTGTGAATTATACATTGTTTTGTATGTTGTTCCCATGAACATAAGCTAATCTCAAAATACAATGAAAAATAGGCAATAAAAGACAAACACATGCATGGAATAATGGATATTTTTTGTATAAATGCTTTAAAAACATACCCCTCCTGGATAAACCATGAACCCATCCTTTAATATAAATACATAACTACACAGTGGTGTAATCAATGCAGAGATTAATGGTGCAAAATCGCTTGACACAAACAATTGTCACAACCAAAACGTATTGAGCAATAGTCTCAAGGAGGAATGGAAACGTTAAAAAAACAACTTAAAATTGATTATCCTGATCTTCCTTTTAGTTTCTTGTTTGTTTCATTGTGTAGCGCCGCAGTACCACACTGTTTCTAGCCCGACCCGACACACGGACTGTCTTACTAATTACTAGGTAGCAGTTAGCTGTGACTGCTCTATGCCCCACCCCCCCTGCTTCTAGATCCTTCTCGGGGACATCTCGTGGCTAATGAATCAGTCACTCCTGGTTAAAACAAAGGCTTCTCCAATCCTGTCAACCTTTATTTTTCCCTGTAATTTTAATTCTCAGCGTGGGGGGGCTTGATTAGTGTTGATCTTTGTACTGAATCCGTCTCGCTGGTCTCCTGCTGTGTTAAATGGCTCAGTTTGATGACTGAGGCTGGGAAATAATTACACTTTAGCATCCGGTGGGGGGTGTGGTGTGTCAGTTGTAATATCGAATGTTAAATTAAACTGGTGAGGGAGGCTGCCGTTATGCACTTATAGTGTTGTCCAATGCCTTTGTTTGATTTGTAGCGTGTTCGGAGCTACTGTGTCACGCGCTAATGAAAGAGGCTTTGATTTGTTAGCTCAATTAAAAACTGTGTTTGAAGCACGGACGTCCATTGGTTTTGGTCATGGGACTTTAGTGTTGAGTCTTCATGGTCACAGCTGTGGACGGTTGTACACATAATAAGGCAAAGTTTGCCGTCTTTTGAATGGTCTATTCGCCTGATAATGTTCAACTGTTTCTATACACCAGGCCCATGCAAACCCCAAAAATGACAAGCAGGGTCATAACATAGTGAAGTATAACGACATGACACGTTCTTGTGTTGTCGTGGTTGTTAAGCCCATGGTGTATTTGACTTCATAAGCAGATGGTTTGACGACCTCATGAGTAGCAAGGTTGACAACTCTAAATACAACATTTGTGACCATATCGAAACCTTACATGTGTGATGTCGTAGTGTAGACCCCTCCTGGGGGTTGTGTATTCACTGTGGGTTGTGGATCTTCACAGGGTGTTCCTTCAGGACCTGGAGGGTTGTATAGACACCCCTGAGAGGGTAGGAGCCTGCTTCCTGGAGCAGGTACGCTCCCTTTGTTTCTGAGTGCTGTCTCATTTCTCTTGTTTTTTTTTTAAGTTGACATACTTCGGATTTTGACATTTTGGACGTGTTGTTTACTTACTCCTGTGTCAACGCCACCCCTCTGTGTAATGGGATTTGGGTTTTTCTTCCCCCAGAAAGAAAACTTCCAGATGTATGAGTGTTTCTGTCAGAATAAGCTGCGTTCTGAGGCACTATGGCGGCAGTTCTCAGACTGTGCCTTCTTCCAGGTGCGTTCCTTTTCCCGCTTTTACCTTCTTAATGACACGGAACACATTTGGGATAGTCTATCACATCATTTAAGATAAATGTTACTTGTTTTGTTCTGTCAATGTTGTTTCTGAAATGTATTCCCAAAATATATTTGAATAATAATCTATGCATAATTATATGATAATAAAAATACAATATATATGCATAATTATATTTGTGTTAATTATTTTTTGTTGAAAGCCAATCATACTTGAACAATTGTCTCTGTATTTTACGCATACTTGTTAAAACAATAAGTTTAATGATTACATGTGTGGGTTACTTGTATGCAACCTTTATTTGTTGGGCTGTAAGTGTATTTATTTTGGCATGGCCCTTTAATGCAGGAGTGTCAAAAGAAACTGGAGCACAAACTTGGCTTGGACTCGTATCTGTTGAAGCCCGTCCAACGCATTACCAAATACCAGCTGCTACTAAAGGTAGGATCTCACACACACACACGCACGCACGCACGCACGCACGCACGCACGCACGCACGCACGCACGCACGCACGCACGCACGCACGCACGCACGCACGCACGCACGCACGCACGCACGCACGCACGCACGCACGCACGCACGCACGCACGCACGCACGCACGCACGCACGCACGCACGCACGCACGCACGCACGCACGCACGCACGCACGCACGCACGCACGCACGCACGCACGCACGCACGCACGCACGCACGCACGCACGCACGCACGCACGCACGCACGCACGCACGCACGCACGCACGCACGCACGCACGCACGCACGCACGCACGCACGCACGCACGCACGCACGCACGCACGCACGCACGCACGCACGCACGCACGCACGCACGCACGCACGCACGCACGCACGCACGCACGCACGCACGCACGCACGCACGCACGCACGCACGCACGCACGCACGCACGCACGCACGCACGCACGCACGCACGCACGCACGCACGCACGCACGCACGCACGCACGCACGCACGCACGCACGCACGCACGCACGCACGCACGCACGCACGCACGCACGCACGCACGCACGCACGCACGCACGCACGCACGCACGCACGCACGCACGCACGCACGCACGCACGCACGCACGCACGCACGCACGCACGCACGCACGCACAGTTCACTCACGCACAAATACATGCAGTAAGCACGTCCCACACACACACAAAAGTACTTAATAGGACAGTGTACATGCTGTATTAATTGTAATCATTGCCTTGTTAATGTTTTAAAGATTTTTTTTCACAAAGAATCCTCCCATCATCCTCCCAAGCACACTGTATCCATGTAAATGCTTTTTTCTTAATGTGTGTGTGTGTGTGTGTGTGTGTGTGTGTGTGTGTGTGTGTGTGTGTGTGTTCAGGAGTTATTAAAGTGCAGTACAGGCAGTGAGGATACGTCTGAACTGCAGGGGGCGCTGGCAGCCATGCTGGAGCTGCTCAAGTCAGTGAACGACTCCATGCACCAGATAGCCATCACAGGATACGAGGTAGGCTATCATTCTCTCCATCTATCTTTCTGATGTGATGCTGATTAGCCATTGAAAGTCATTTGAAGTGTTGGCACCGCCGGCAGTGAATTAATGTAAGAACGGGTGAATGGGAGGCAATAATTGAAATGCTCTTTAAGTCGCCACAGGCCGAAAAGCACTATAAAATGTCCTCCATTTACCATGTCTCTCCTCATCTCTGCATTCCTCTATCTCCCTTCTTTCCTCTAACATCTCTCTCTCTCTCTCTCTCTCTCTCTCTCTCTCTCTCTCTCTCTCTCTCTCTCTCTCTCTCTCTCTCTCTCTCTCTCTCTCTCTCTCTCTCTCTCTCTCTCTCTCTCTGACCCCCGGGGTCTCTTGCCCCTCCTCGCCCTCCCAGGGGGAGCTGTGTGAGCTGGGCCGCGTGCTGATGCAGGGCTCCTTCAGCGTGTGGATCAGCCACAAGAAGGGGCCCACGCGCATGAAGGAGCTGGCTCGCTTCAAGCCCATGCAGCGGCACCTCTTCCTGTACGAGAGGGCCCTGCTGTTCTGCAAGCGCCGCGAGGAGCACGGCGAGGGCTGCGACAAGACGCCCTCCTACAGCTTCAAGCACTGCCTCAAGGTCCGTGGCTTATGATTTATCAATGGGTTATTAAAATTATGTATTTATGTTGGGGCGGCATGTAGCTAAGGAGGTAGAGCAGGTTGGCTGGAAACCGCAAGGTTGATAGTTCGATCCCTTATTCGCTGTCCCTGGTTAGGCCTTCCTACACAGACATAAAGCAATGGTCTGGGTCATCTTCAGGTTCATATAAGCATAGTCTACCTAGAGCAGGGGTCTCAGACTCAACTTACCCCGTCCCGCGGGCCTCAATTGGCCCCCGGGCCGCGAGTTTGAGACCCCTGACCTAGAGGCATCTATCGTCAAGCCTCTAATAAAAGTAGTTAGTAAGACCCTTACAACCGGATATCTATGGACCGGGCCCTAGGGTGTGGGTCCCTCTGGTACAGCAGCAGACAGCAGCACATCTTTAATGGAGGAGGAGATGGGAGCACAGGGGAAGTGTGTGTTTACACATGTGTCTTCTGACACACACACACACACACACACACACACACACACACACACACACACACACACACACACACACACACACACACACACACACACACACACACACACATGTTGGCAGGTGTTTTGTCTAATGATGAAAGAGTGATGTTGGTTGTGCCGCATATTACGTCTTGCATCGAAATTGTTTCTTTGTGTGTGTGTGTGTGTGTGTGTGTGTGTGTGTGTGTGTACGCACATGCGGGCATGTGTTCCTTTCCCAGTTCTTGTTTGTGTGTGTGTGTTTCTGTTTGCTGCGCCTTTTTTCCCTTCACAAAAGTTGTTCTTTTGTTTGTGTGCGGGTGTATTATTGTGTGTGTGCGTGTGTGTCTTACTGCGTCTGCGGGTGTGTGCATCGGATACACCTCGGCAGATGTCTGCGGTGGGAATAACGGAGAACGTCAAGGGAGACGTGAAGAAGTTTGAGATCTGGTACAGCGGCAGGGAGGAGGTGTACGTTATTCAGGTGAACAGGCCTCCACGCCCTCAACACCATCAGGTTACTGCTGTCTTCACAATCCAGCACCGCCCCTTTAAGTGGTACACGTGGTAACTCTGCTTAGTTCACGTCCTGTTGCAACACATTAGGTCCTGCGATGAGTGGGACACTTCTAATCACTCATCACTCGGCCACAGTTTCCTGTTTAAGTGCATACTGTCATTTTTTGTTTTATGTGGCTCTTTCCCCTGTTATTTCATATCAAAGATTAGAAACTGAGCCATGAAGGAAGGACTGAACCATGGTTCTCTGAGCAGAGTCGTTCCTTTGTTTTAATGCCTCCATCCTCTCCCCAGGCCCCCACCGTGGAGGTGAAGATGACCTGGCTGAACGAGCTGAGGAGAATCCTCACCAGCCAACAGAAGCTGCTCAAAGGTCCGACACCTCCCTTGTACTCCCAGTATTAAATAACACCGACAGCCACACTTTGAAGGGACTTTTACCCCCCCTTTTCCGGTGTCTAGATGAAGCGTATCAACACAGCCAGCTGGTAGAGCACGTTCCTCTCTCCCCGCTCCACCACGAGAGGTGAGTGTCTTCTCTGTGTCTCCCAGCACAGAGCCCGTACCCGTATCCCAGCCAACCTGTTCACCACCACACATTACCCACCCATGTATTCATAACATGTGTGTGTACAGACGCAGAGAGACACGATGCAGTAGGGGAACAGGGCCGCCGCCCGCGTTAGCTGAAGATCCTGTGTTAATGGAAGAGGCTCCCGCTCTCGGCAGCTTACGGTGCAGCTCCTTTGGTAGTCGTAGACCTTTTCTTTCCGACGCCTTTTGTTAGCCTGGTCAGCCTGTAAGCGGCCGAGTGTGGGAGCTTCCTCTATTGATGCGTGCACCATCCAACTCCGGCGCACCGCCACTCAGATAAAGATGTGCGAGCCTCTCCGATCCTATGGATCCACAGCCCCGGTGTGTGCCAGGTTAGCACAGGGCAGGCTCCTGGGTAGAAGGGCTGTGTGTTTGTGTGTTAGGGGGCGTAGGGGTCAGCGGGAGGCAGGGTGAGGCAGTGCTGCCCTTCTCGTCTCTCCACTAGCGTCTGGTTCCCCCCCCCCCTCCCACCCACCCGACCTCCACCTCCCGTACCCCCACCAAACCTCCCCCACCTGTCCCTCCCCCGCTGCAGGGGCGTGCGGCCCTCCCGAGTGGTCCCCGGGCCCCGGGGCTGCCTGCCGGGGCTGGACTTTGTGTCGCTGTCGGCCGACGTCTTTCTGTGCCTGCGTTCCCGGAGCCCCCGCCCCCGGAGCCCCAGGCCCCGCCCCCGGCAGTGGCCACAACCCTGCCACCAGCCCCAGCGCCACTGACCCGCCCCGATGCTCAGTGGTAATCTCAGCCTCCTGGCCTCGGCATGGCCCATCCCCCCCATCCCCCCCCCTGGTGATGCTGTGTTTGCATACTGACCGCCATCTGCACCACCACAACCCCCCCCCCCCCCCTCACATCCCGACCGTCCCCCCCATTTTGGATCATTGGGATCACTGATCCTCACCTGTCAGTCACTCCATCCCGCCCTCCCTCCCTCCCCCCTCCCTCCCTCCCTCCCTCCCTCCCTCCATGGGTCTGCGACGGGAGGAAATACTAGCTCCTCCTCTTTAGCCCGAACATGGCATCCTCAACCACATGCATCGTGCATTCATCTCTGCATCTGAGATCTGCTACGTTGCATGTCGCGCAAACGGATCTTCTGACAGAAAGGAAATTCAGTTCATTTCTGTATATTCTATTTTTGGGATTATTTGATTTATCCGTATCGGGTCTCACTGAGCAGAATTGGGTTTCAGAGGACACTCTGCCCTGCTTGACATTCTGTAGTGCAGCTGGCGATCTCTAAATGCAGCTCTGGACCGTCGGAGCCCGTGATCTGGCCTGGTCGCTGACCAGTGCTGATCCGATGTGTGAACACCGTGTCAGCCGCTCAGGGCTCTTTGAGTCCCACTGCTCACCCGCTATGCAGAGAATCATGCACGTGGCTGCCTTCTGCTCTGCCCGGCTGGCTGACTGTTGCCTGGCCCCGGGTTGCCGTTAGCTGCTACGAGAAACTCATGAACTAGTAGTTCAAGTGGATGAGCACAGATCTGGGACCAGCTTTGTCTATTGCCACCCACACTAACTTTTCTAGTGTGGGTGGGTTTAGGGCTAAATGAAAGTTGATCCAAGACTGTGGGGCATAGGAGGACCGTTTTCCATCCAGGGACAGTATGTGCGGACTGGGTTGATTCGCCTTGTGTAAGTGAACCTAACGTGTGATTCTCGCAGCAAACAGCAGAGGGCATCAGTGAGCTCAGAGGACACCGAGTCGGGGCGGAGCAGTCCTGACCCACAGCCCCACTCCCCTCAGCCGCAGCATAACCGCCGGAGTGAGTGCAGTAACCCGCACACATATACTCACACACACACACACACACACACACACACACACACACACACACACACACACACACACACACACACACACACACACACACACACACACACACACACACACACACACACACACACACACACACACACACACACATTCATAACATATTTACACATTCACATTCACTCAATTTAATGTCTGAATTACAATGTCCTCATTTCATTCAAATATATTGCAAAACTGTATATGATTTTGCCTCGGACCAGTAGACTTATACATATGTGTGTGTGTGTGTGTGTGTGTCAGGTTGGCCTGGCGCGCCCCACTCAGTAGTCATCTGTGAGGGTCTGGAGGAATGGTCTGGGGGCCAGGACCACGCCCACCCGTCGGACACAGACGATGAGGTCATCGCCCTGGTGAGGTCATCACCTGGCTGGGAGAGACAGATCCATGTGCTTTATTTAACATTAAATACACAGGGTGCTGGGGTGGCCGTGGGGACGGGCTTACCACGTCTGTTTAATACATTCAGTCTCCTTACTCTCCCAGTCTCCCGGCAGATACAGGGCTCTGGACGACTGTCTGAGGAACGGAGCCGACAACGTGTCCATCAAGTGTGGCGACGTCATTCACCTGCAGCATGTTGACAGCCAAGGCCTGTGGTGGGTCTTACAGCGTGTTAGATGTTTGTAGAAAAAACACAACAAAGAGTTGTGACCTTCATGCCCTCTTTGACCTTGACTCGTTTTTGGTTACCGCTCATTGGTTTAGAGACTCTGCCGACATGTCGAATGTCTCTATTGGTTTTAAAATAGAGCTAACTTCCCATAAACCACTTACTTGAATACATTTTGCCGGTCCTCAATGCATAATTTATCCCCTCCCCTTTTATGGTAAGAAGACTGTCATTCTGCTCATTTTGGCTCCCCCCTCCCCTCCAGGCTGGTTAAGAACCTGAGCCGACGTCAGGAGGGCGTGGTCCCTTCGTCCAGCCTCCAGCTGATTCTGGGACACAGTAATCGAGGTCACTCCTCCAGACCTGGAGGTAAGGATATGTCCTTGCCCCCTTAGTTTCTTTAACCTGGAACTTTACATTAAAGAGGGCAGCTATACTTCTTGCAGAAAGATGATAAGCGCGTTTGAAAGAACAAAATGCGGGGAATGCAGGGGTACGCCTACCTCGCAAAACTTTATATCTGGACTTTTCTCACCTCTAAGAGTTTGTAACTTGTAAAAGTGTCAGAAGAAGGAAGCAATGCGGACAAACGGACATGCGTGGGATAAAACGATGAATATCAAGATGGCCTTGATATGTTAAGATGTATTTCTGAAATCTGAATTCTGATTTCCCATCTTCAAGGAGACCCCACTGGTCTTAACTAACAGAACATTCAGTTACCAAACCAAAACCGCGTTGAGTATTAAACAAGTTCATCTGCAAAGAAATTCTTCGGTACAAAAAAAACCGGCTTCTTTTGAAGTGTGCTGCCCGCTGTAGTCGTTAACTTCATATATTTCAGAGATGGTTTGTAATGTAAATGTGTACACTCCTCTGCAGACCCAGGGAATCTGAAGGTCAGGAAGCTCAGCTCTCCATAAAAGCAGAAAAGAAAAGCACAGAATAAACCTGCGGTGATATTGATCTTATGGACACATGCCGGACAGACTGAACCACAGATGTCTGGTAAATCAATATCGACTAACTTTTCTCCTCCCAACTTTGGCTGATGACTGTACCCAGGTCGCTTCCATCATTAAAGAGAATACCCAAGGACTCTGTATGGATTAAAAAAACACGTTCAAGTGGATACATTTTTTTAATAATCCTTTTTCCTTTGAGGACCCTTGTGAATGTTGAATGTTCACCATATTTTGGACAGAAAGTGAAAAACCGGAGCGTCAGCACAAATGCAACAGGACTTTAATCGCCTTTTGAAGAATAAGCCCCTTTTTTCTGGATGCTCCCGTTTTCGGTCTGGAAAAACACTTTGAGACGGTTTAGATTAACGGACACTGTAGACCCCTGGGGCCACTGCGGCCGAACTGTGACCCCCTTTCTTCGTTAGGACTGGACAACAATCCAATCAAAAATAACTTCCAACAAATAAATGAATTTGTGTGTCAGTGCTTGTGTTGAGCATGCCACGGTGTCTATTGTGTGGATACAAACAGGCTTTGTGTCAAAGTGCTTCTTTTAAAAAAAGAAAGTAATTTTTAACATGAACTTTTGTTTTTTAATAACATGTCATTTTCCTAAATGTCTTTGATTTCTTACATTTTTCATTTTTTTCTCAAGGCACTTTCTTCCACGCTCCCTAAGAGTTAGATTGCCAAACTGTGCCGTGCCATAATGCCTCTTTTTAAATCACTGCTTGTGTGAAGTCTCTGTCTCTGTCTCTCTTTCTCTCTGTCTATCTCCTTTCTGCTCTCTCATTTCTCTTCTCTCTGTCTCTCTGTCTCACTCACACTCTCTCTCTCTTCCACTTTCTCTTGCTCCTCCTGCTCCTGTTTCAACTTGACCTTGCACATATTCAACAAGGCACTTTAAACAAAGGTACGAAACAAAAGGAGCACATGTGTGCGTGAGTGTGTGTCGAATGATGACCCTGTTCCCCGCGCGGCTTCAGGAAGCACAGAGCTGTATATCCCTCCCCAGTGTCCTTCTCGTTGATGCTGTCATTTCTGTCATGTCCCCTGCCTGGGATGCATAATGTTTCATTACTGGAAGACAGGTGAGACGCACTGGTGGCACTTGACGGGCCGCTGGTGACAGTCTCAGACGAATCTTAGGAGGAGGATGATGAAGACGGACGGGAAAGCGATTCCACGGCGCGGTGGAGTGTGTGTTTAAGCGTGTGCACACGTGTTACGTTAGAGATAGGGGCGGATCCCAGCACAGGGAAACACACACACTGTCATCCTCCCCTGGATTGCATGTGGTCCCTGTTGGCTTCTCCTGCCTGTCAGTCCCGACTACAGAGGGGAGAAGAGGTAGAATTCGAGCAGAGAGAGCGAGCGAAAGAGGGCGGGGTAGTGGCGAGTATAATGCTGTCGGTGTGTAAGCTCTCTATGGATTGTTTACTCTTCCCCCATTACAGCACATTTAAACCTGGAGGCCCATTAAACAACGGGATCGTACTGCAAATACCAAATGCACCACACTGAGTCTTGCGCTTAATTAAATATTGATTGCAGACTTGTATGAATTTACCACATCCAATTGGTGCCCCCAGTCGGGGGGGGGCGCCTTTGATATGCAACGTTTGATGTGGAAATGAGCCAGGAAGCCGGCGATGGGGGACACATTGTGCTACACCCTGTGTTGTTTCATTATATATTTCGCTGTCACTGTGTTTCTGCACAGTGTGGGGCATCCATGTAGTGTCTCAATGCAACCCCGTCTCTCTCTGTAAGGTAATGAAGGCAAGAGGCTCAACCATCTTCTCCCCCCCCCCACACATCCCAACCTTTTTCATTTCTTGTTCGGTGCAGAGGGGGGGCTGGGGGAGTCCTCACAGGACCGGTTTTTGTCAGAACTAATATCAATCCAAAAATGCTGCAGACTTTGCACTTATTTCCGTATATTGGAAACAGAATATTTGCTTGAATTATTGTGTGTGTGTGTGCGTGTGTGCTCCATGACAAGCCTAGTGTTTGCTTGTTGCTGCTGAACCTTTCTGTTTAAACCGCATGGCAGCTGTAGAACAGAGCAGTATTGTCAATTCATTCAGTCCTCTTTGACTGGTGATCTTATGATTAGCTCCCATATTGTACAAACGTTTAACTATTTATTGACATCGCTATGGTTTGTTTTCATGATGTAAAAACATGCCACCCTGAACAGAAAGGAAAGTATTTATTAAAAAAGCTGTGCCGATTTTATTTTCATGGCTGGTTTCGACAATCCAAACCTTATTTATCTTGAATGAAACATCTTTTATGGTCTCATGTACTATTATTTAGATTGGCTGCAGTGTGACATGTGTTCACATGATCTCGTCATACCGCCCATGGCCTGCTCAGATAGGCTCTAATCTAAGAAGAATCAGACCTGCAAAAATAGTTTAAGAACTAAAAAGATGAATGGAATACTAATGTCATATTTTAATATCTAGATATTTCAGGCCAACCAAATGTTTCTTTTTTTGTGTTCTGATTTATCGAACTGAGGTTTAGTGGAATTGGCTGATAATGTAGTCCTGTTCAAAGTCTTAAAGGCCCCTATTTTACCCCCAGGTGTGAGGCAGATTAGCAGTTAAAAGGTATCTCATAGACTGCACTCTAACACCCAGATATGATGGATAGATCGAGCTAAAAGCCTACAGTGGACTGAACAAACAGGTAGGCTATCTGTACATCTGGGTGGACCTCTCACGTGTGATGTCACTAGAGCTTAGATTGTGAAATGGCTTGAAGTGGCTAATCAAGATCAAACCTGAATGTAAAATAGGGGACCTTTATTATTTCTCTCCTTTACAGATGACATGTCGTCTGTAATGCGGCCGCATAATTAATGCGGGCCGCATTCATTATGCGGCCAGCAGATGGCAGTATTGCTACAACATGACAATATGAACGCTGTTGAACTACTGAAGATACATTTTGTATGAAGCCTATTATACATCCAGGATAACTAAAATGATCGACACATACTGGATAGACAGAATGGGAAAATGTGTGGTAAAACGTTCACTTTTTGTGAATTTAACTTGCAATTTCTATAGGGTGTTTCTAACCCAATCATGCATTTCTACATTATCTTCTAAAATCAATCACAATCACATCAACAAAATATATAGTAAGCAATCCCTTTTATTAATGATTGACAACTGCTGTGTATGTCTACCAAAATAAAAAATAAAAAGTAACGACTTTTGAATGTTTAAACCAGTTGCCAAACTGCATTAAGCGAGGACATGTTTCTATGGGTTTCCTCTGCAGTCTTATCGCCTGCTACCTAAAACACCCCGGGGGGGGGGGGGGGGGTGGGTTCAGTCAGGGGTCCGGCTCGTCCGTTTCGTCCGGCCCCAGGTCCAGCATGCGGGTGTGGGACCTCATGACCCTGCGTATCCAGCGGTAGTAGTGGGACACGCGCGTGTACACGCCGTACTTCCCCTTCATGGCGCACTCCTCGCCCCAGCTCACGATGCCCGTCAGGAACCAGGTGTCGTGGTAGCGGTTGGTGTGCGGGCCGCCGCTGTCGCCCTGGCAGGAGTCCTTGGCCTTGTCTTCGTAGCCGGCGCAGAACATGTAGCGCGTGATCCTGGACGAGCTGCTGTCCTTGCACTCGGCCCGCTCCGTGAAGGGCAGCTCCACCTTCTTCAGGGTGGAGGAGGTGGCCCCCTGGAAGCGCAGGCGGCCCCAGCCGCTGACGGTGCCGGGGGAGCAGTCCTTCACCAGGGTCTCCGCGAAGGCCTTGGGCCCCAGGCAGATGGGCACCACCGTGGCGGAGAAGCGGATGGAGCTCTGCAGGCGGAGCAGGGCGATGTCGTGGTTGTACGGGCTGACGGTGGCGTTGTAGCGGGGGTGGAAGAACTCCTCCCGCACCTCCAGGTCCTGCTCACTGCCCTCCTCCATGTCAATGTTGTGCTCCCCTGTATGGGGGGACAACGGAATGATGCCCAGTTGACCCAGTTATGTATATTTACACTGTTATTCACATTATTACATCATGTCATATTTTCTTATGGTGCTTAGTTATGTTGCATCTTATCATAGCTATGGATACGGGGAAGGGGTAAACCTAGAGATTGTTGGTGCTTTGCACTTGGTTCTATGGACATCCTCATTGTACCGACAGCGATATATTGTTTCACTTTCTTATGACAAATGTACTTATTTTAAGTCGCGTTGGATATAACACTCTACAACAACACGTTTGATTATTTAATTTCTCGTTTGAGTTTATCTCGGTTGAGTTGATCTCGGGTTGTTTGGGTCATCCTCCTTTCCCCTTTCCTAGCTGCAACTAATGCACACACACCCCCCATACTCAGTGTATCATATATCATCCGTCTGACCTGATCAGTGATGCTGGCTCTCTTCAGATAAAATGTGTATTGCTGTTAATCTGCTGTTTTTAACATTTGCAATTGCAAGTCTCTTGCTTGGCCCCAGTATGTACTATTACTCCAGGCTCAGAGCTCCATGGTTCTCTCCCAGCAGTACCTGCCCTGACGAAGAAGTCCTGGCCGCCCTCCACCAGGCAGTGGGCGGCAGTGATGACCCACAGCTCGCTGAGGATGGAGCCCCCGCAGAACAGCAGACCGCTGGGATGGTGGATCAACCCCACCTGGGCAAAGGAGCAGATGGAACAGGTCATAAGTCATAGGTACAACATGGTAAAGGCTCTCTGCATGAACGTTTTGCTCATACAACTTTGTGACTTTGTGTAGTTTTCATCTTTTTTTTTCATTTTGGTAGTCTTAACACTGCGTAACATTCTACAATGAAGCACAAACGACTTATTTATCCGAATGGATTACCAGATGTTTGGTTTTCCAGACATTTCCATTAACAAGCAATGCAGGGTTGGGGTATCTCACGAAGGGAAACCACCCTGTAGACGGCGGGGATCAGGGTTGGAACTAGACTATCCTGAGCCCCTCCAGCCACAGTGGGATCCCTTCCGCCTCCTACCTGCCACGGGATCTCCCCGGGGCTGACGTCCAGCCCGCCGACGATGCGCTTGGAGTCCTCGTGCTCCTCCAGGTCCGCCAAGAACGCCACGGGTCCCCTCCTGGAGCGGGTCAGCATGGGGGCGCTGTCGGCCCCGGGGGGCGATGTGGACGCAGACGGGGCTGCGGAGGGGGTGACGGGGGCAGTGCTGCTGGCTGTGGTGTTGGTGGTGGTGGTGGTGGTGGTGTTGGTGTTGGTCTGGTTCTGCGTCAGGGTGGCGTTCAGCAGCGAGAGAGACCGCCTCGACATGTCGCTGATCACCGTCATCGCGTCCCGGCCGCAGGGGTAGTCGCCTGGGAAGCGAGGATTTTTTTTTTTTTTTTCAGATACATGTCGGTTCAGGCGCCGGTGTCGGTAGCTGGTGTCGGCCGCCTTGCCCAAGGGTGTCGGCAATTAGACTGCGGACGCTCGGGTTCTAAAGCAGGCCCTGTTGGCTCGGAGTCAAACACCATCACCGCTAGATTATCCTGCCTTCCCCTAAAGACATGCGATAGGAAAATCAACGGGCGTCCTTTGGTGGTGGATTGAGTCCGCTAGATGTGATACCTTCTGGTAAACAGTCCAGTCCGTCCTCAGAGAGCTTGAACCCATCGGCGCAGGAACATCTGGTGCCAGCGTCTCCCACTGACTCACAGAAGTGCCAGCAGTCGCCGTTGTTTACGTCACACCTTTTGCGTGTGGCTGAGAACCAAACAGACAAGCAAACCCTTGGTTAAAGGCCAATAGTGACATAAGCCCACCCCAAACAAGTGGTGTTCTACTTTATTATCAGTCCAACAGGTCAAGATAAGACAGGGTAAGTCAGCGATATTACAAAATAATTATTTATATATTTATGTGTCCCTTTTTGGTTTGGTGAACTGTATGGAGGCATTGGAGGGAATAGGTTGGTTGAACTCGACCGATGAGTCATGTTAAAGTCCCCACATCCAACAGATCAACATCATTGTAGGCCTATTGGGTGAATGACTCATCTCTAGCGTTGACGCAATCTGTCATCAAATGGGACTTATAGTCTGTATTTCTGGGTCATCATTTCAATCACGACACGTGTATCTCACCGATCTCGCAATGGCTGCCGGTGAAGTTGGGGGGGCAGGTACAGGTGAAGGAGCCGAGGAGGTCTTTACACACACCCAGGTTCTGACACGGCTCCGGGCTGCACTGGTCGCCGTCTGAGGCGCGCACACACACACACACACACACACACACACACACACACACACACACACACACACACACACACACACACACACACACACACACACACACACACACACACACACACACACACACCCATCCAGCCAATACATTGCGTCAATATCATTTATTAACTAAATAACAAATATATAGTAAAACATGCATTGTGTCATTGGTAAATGATGAAACACATTTCTTACCTATATACCCAGCCCAAAACTCCATCTGAAACATAGAAGAGTAAAGGCTTTAAACACTGCATCGTTCATTAGATTTCATTAGATTTGTATTGCCCTTCATCAAAGGCCCGTGAGAGAGGGATCCACCAATCAAGGAATGGTTAGGAGCAACATGGATAAGTAACACATAATGGTAGCAGAAGACAACTGGGAAGCAAAAATTATGTCAAATTATTAGAGTTGGGTTAAGTTGGGTAATCAAAGTCTTTAAAGATATACACCTTAACCGATCCACATCATTTTACAGGTCCCATGGGATGCTACTTTATGAATGCTTTTATATAGCTTTTAGTTGTCCCTGCTTGAAGACGTTAGTGATTTAGCCGTGGTGCAGAATTACAGCCACTACGAGCCAGTCCCACAATGAGCTTTCCACAAACGTGGCATTTTTTAGTGGCGGGTCAAGGTGGAGGGTGGGGGTGTGGCCCTGAGCAGCTTGCGGCCACGGTAACATGCGCTCGTATTTACAATAAAATTAAAATTCCAAATCAGCGCGTCTGACCACTAGCAGGATAGCTAGTGCTCGTTTTACACTTAACACCATTTCTAGCTACAATAGGCAGGCTAGAGGAACTCATATTAATGTTAGAAGACATTAATATGACACTCAAAAAGTGAAATTTTCATGCCATGGGACCTTTTAACGAACACGTAAGTGACTCACGAAGAACGTACCGTCTTGAGGTCGTCCTCAAACACCTCCCTGGCCTCCTCCAGGACACATCGCTCCTCCACACACTCCCTCTCCAGGTCTCCTTCCATGAACTCCTCGAATATCCCCGAGTTGTGGCGTCGCTGCCTCCGAAGGACACTGTCGGCGGCCCGGCCCGACAGGAATACCAGGCCTGGGCCCGGAGCCTGGGGAGCCGGGGCTGTCGTATTGGGCATACAGATTTATAAACCGTATGTCATACAGTCATTGGCTATAGTCATCTTATTGTTATATCATATTCTGTATAATTCCTTCTGACAATTTTTTTTCTACACAAGCGATGTAGGCTAATACAACTATTATATAGAAATGAAATAGGCTATTATCCTTTTTGTTAGCTCTTTGTAGCCTACATGGGAGGCAGGGATATTTTATATATTTGTATTTAAATGTTGGGTTAATTTTTCTCGAGCAAAAAAGTATTAGGCCTACTCGAGTTATGTCAATCCACTGAACTACAACCTTAGAAGCAGTCAAGAAGTAAACGATCAAAATAATACAGTAGGCACTACATCATTGATGGTATAGAAGAGGGTCTATAAATAATGATTCATATGGACAAGAATAATGTTTCACATGTTAAGCATCAATTAGCCCATGACCCCTAGCAAGAGGACAACATAAAAAAGTACCAACCCAATCTCACGGAAATACGTGTCACTATCACGTCAGTTAATCTATTCATTCGTGATCTGGGACACGTTTAAAATGTTCGTGCCAAAAAAACACACATTTAATGGCAACGTCCACTCGCGACACTGAGGCATCCGCGCGGACTTTAATTCACATAGCATACAAATAAACAAGACAATAGATAAAGTAAACATTAAGACATAGGCCTACAATTCCAAAAAGAACAGATGAAGCAGCTACCCTTTTTCCTTCGCAGTTTGCCTATAGCGCATCTGCATTAAATATATTCGTGAATTGTCACTATTTCTCAGGATCAAAGGTGAACGTAGAAACGGGTGGCCGAAAGCTGTCATATTGTTAGTTTTCACAGACAATTTTTTTGTCTTTGTGTTGAAAAATCTTGAAACCAATGAGAAAAATAAACAATGGCCTAAATTATCTGTAGGCCTAGGAACATTTGGTACCTGAGTTTGAAATTTGTGCTTTTCGGCACGAAAACATTGAAATGAACTGTCCCAGATCACGAATAAATATATAAATTAAATGACGTGAGAATATCACGTATTTCCGTGTGACTGGGTTGAAAATATATATACCTGCAGATCCGATGTCATTTAACAGCAACAAACTGCATAGCAGCGAAAGAAGTAGTCCAACCGGAGCCATGCTGTGGTCTGCCAAGGCAATCGATTCACTCATCGAGATCCGGCACCTAATTACACTATTGGAGACACACTCCAAATACAACCCTTTTTAAGTATGCGATAGGGAATGCCACGCTGTTTCCCGAGTTTACAAGCTACAGGTTGGCCTCACCAACCTGTACACATTCTGTTTGTGTACTTAGGTCAACAAACAGAATATTGAGCGAAGGCCAAAAGTGCAGGACAATACGGGCACTGCCGCAAGTTCACCACCAGAGGACGCTCGTACACTTCACAGCGATATACAGAAGCTACACATTTAATTATGGAAGTACACGTTCATACTTAATAAGGCGTACTGTTAACTTATACCATATAGTCCTACTTTTTATGATTACTATTTGCCACGATAGATTCGATGTTATATTTGATTATTTTTAATTTAATGGGCTTTTAGGGTTGAGTTGGCTCAGCTTGCAATCGACATGGCTCATAATGAACCATGCTACGAACTCCCATTTGATCAGAAACGTCCTGCATTTAATCCTGGGTTGTTTCCATCTCGCTTTTCCTCAGTGGGTTGTTGAGGCGCTCATCGACATGGAATAAATCAATATCCAAACTAATGCAGTGGTCAAGGCTGAAGCGATGTTCGCGCTCACTCGGTCTTCCGGGCCTTTTAAAAGGCATCCGTCCATGGTTCAATTCAGCTGTCTCGTGTGTGGTTTGGCCTAACAAAGAACCTGAGCCTCGTCCCGCCCCCGTGGGACTCCCGGGGCTGCTCAAGTGGAGGTAAATATTGATCGGAGACATTTAATATTTCGTTAAATCATTACATGGCTAAATAATTCACGCTTGAGTAATTAACACTGCCTCCTCACTATCGGATAGTTTCAATCATGGCCCTCTGGCGAGACTATAAATATAACAAAGATATCAAACCAAATCATTTGCTCAATAATGATAAAAAGCCCTAACCAAGAGTTAAGTATTAAACCAGTTGTTTCTCTTACAGCTTTACCTGTTATTTCTTCAAGGCCCAGGTATAACCTAATCTTTAGTATCCTATATTATGCCTTTTTTTTCCCTATTTGAACCCGCACATACAAAAACACATCTCAGTAATTTGAATTATTTGATAATATTTCCAATGGGCTGTGTTGATAGAGCAAAACATTATAATTGCTCACATTTTAGAATACCCAATTCACACCCTGTCTATCCCTCTCTCATACCTCTCTGTCTTCCATTCATGTTGGCTAATTGATGGATACCATATCCTTAGTAGGAAATATACCATTTGTCACTTGCCTCTGTACGCTAATTGATGCTGGTGTGTAATGGTGCAAACAAACGATAGAAGGAAAACAGCAGTCCTGTCATAGTCCAAAGAAGGCAAACTTTTTAACAGCTGACAGATGGTAGTTCATCTTTTTAGTCTGTTACATCAAAGCCAGCCAGTACCAGGAATAAAACATCAGCCGAATTACTCTTTTGTTTGGTTTTTGAATTTTTGAATATTGAGCTATGTTTTAGTTCCCCAGTTCTAGTTTCTTCTTAGTAAGGCATTGGTCTCTCAACCCAGCCAGATTACGTGTGGAAAACATCAAATCCTACATTATACCATTGTGGAGTGTGTGTGGATGATGGCTTGTTTCAGCTGACCTGAGTCAGATGGATTGGACGCTTGGGCTAGGTGAGGCTGTACACCTGTTGTGCATTGAGCAATCAATGTGCACTAGTGAACGCCATCACCCCAAACACACTCAGGGAAAGATCTCCTGCCTGGCAACATGGAGCACCAGGTGAGCCCGACCGATATAGGATTTTTAAGGCCGATACGAATATTTTGTGATTTAAAAATCCGATATGCCGATATATCGGCCGATATATATATATGTATATATATATATAAAAAAATCCAGAAACGCGCAACAAAACAAACAGATTTCCCTAACATTGGTTATTTGTAGTTATCCTTTAAATCCTTTTCACTCTCAGCTAACACGTAACAACAGCAAAACTGGACATGAATTAAGTCATGCTTATCGACTTTAGAGAATTGATGGGGATGTTCTTTTAATTGTTATTCAAGCAATGTATGTCTCGTGACAGTTGCCAACTTACTTACCAAGAACACACTTGCACACATGAACAACACCGATGATCTCTATGAAGGTATTATTGTAGCAAAAGTCTTTAGCACCTGTAACTGCAGAATTTGAATGCGTACACTAAAGTCACAGTAAATTTGAAGTCGTATATATTTATTTTGCATGTGTACTCTAAAGTCACAAATGTGTAACAGTACATTTGTAGTCGTAAAAAAAATATAAATATTTTTTATACCATTGTAAACACAAAATAGGGTCTACGAGTACGCTAATCTGTGTTACAGGTGCACAAATCCTTTTGCTACAATTATTGCAGCGCAGTTGGTGCAAAACACATTCGCACACCCGTGTTTCATAATCTGAGAACATGCCCAAAAGGTGTGCATTCGTAAACCCAAATTTGAACAAATGCATCAGAAGTTGCACATCTGTGAACGCTATGTTAATTCAGCATTTTAATGAGCGAGCACAAAACCATTTTACAACTGCTCGAATCTGCTCCTGCAAGTCTCAGCTGTGGGGTTTTTTGCAGGTTGTTTTGCAACACCCCTAGGTGGTAAATGTGTAGCAAAAGTATTCGTATCCGTAGATGACAGAGCGTCCGTGAGCGGGACAAAATAGTCCCGCCCATAATTTCCTAATCCAATGAAAATCGCCGGCAGGGATGCATTTCTCAAATTACAGTGACGGCTGGTGGTGATTTTGGGTGGGTGGGCTAAAGAATGCATTACATTTATCAATACTTCACAAGGTGACGCCATGAGGTCACCTTTATATCTCTGTTCATAACTTTCATATAATGTGAATGATTTTTAAACAAGATTAAGGTGTAGAGAAAGGCATTTCTTTATTTGAAGCACAATTATAAATAAAAAGAAAAATAAGGTGTTTAAAGTGCTTCACTGAGCTGAAATTGAACATTTCGAACTAAACCATTAAGCAAAATAAAACTTTTTTTGTGCTTAAAGTATTACACAATTAAAATGTTGACTGGTCTCCCTTTGCGCAAAATGCGGCTGTAGACGATCACACACTCTTTGGTAGAGACGTCTGTGTCGCCGTCAATCATGAAGGACATGTAGGCCTATGTGGCGTTTCCGACGTCCGCAGCTGTCTTTTGCTTTAAGGTGTCGCCCATTAGGCCTACTGCAATGAATTGTGCACATGCCATCTCATTGCTATAGGCCTACGTCGGGTTGATGTTTAATCCATTTCTCTTCATGAGAATAATTTCGGATTTAAATTGAGAATGGCAACTCCTCTTTGGCAATGTTGTATGCAACATTAAATGAGATCATTTCCGATTCCTTAGAGAACCTTATTGTTACTGCCTGTCGCTGAAATGCAGCTTGGAGAGGGGCCACTATCTCTACACACTTGTCACGTCATGTTGGGTTATTTAGACAGCTTTTTAAATGTTTCGATACGAAACGTAGTTGACCCGCTTACAAATGCACTATTACCGGCCATATTCTGACCGCACTCCTGACAGTAAATCTGTACATCGTTTGGTTGATGTGTCCCCAATCTTTTCACTTCCAATTTTTCCTCCAAAGACATTAAAGAAAACCGATTAGAAAGTAAATAATCCACTTCATTCATTTTCATGCTAACGCCCGCCATACTGCACTTGCGCTACTGTGCTGTGATTAGTCGAAGGACTGTGCTAGGTCAGCCTTTGGGCTAAACTAATTTAGCCCAAATGGGAAGCATATGAAGGGGGCGTGTCAGGGCACCTGTCAATCAAACGTCAATGGAAGCTTACGCTACTGCGCTTGGGCTGAATACATTTAGCCCATTCACAGGAAAAAAAAACGAAGATATATATATCCTGGGTTTTTCTGTCACTTTTTGGTGCTGTTGCTCCTTTAGGTTCTACCAAAATTTAAAACAATATGTTCTAAGAATTTAATAATATATTTTCACTGTAAGAGGGCTTAGCCCTGTTAGCCCATTTATACCAGCCGTCCCTGACTGGGACCCATCGCGTGCCAGCCATGGAGCTATAAAGATCGCAGCATTCTTAGCGCGGTACGTTTCTTTCTGGAGAAGTGAAGAGGGCGTCTTACTGAACGGAGGTGGGTATCCTACATTATGTAAAATGAAATGACTTAGTTCAAGGGAATTCTCCCCAAAGTATTGCATTAACATTTCTGAATTTATGTTATGGCGACCATTAAAATACATGCAAGGACATTTGCGGCATGTTAATGAAATACTTCACTTGAACTAAGTCATTTCATTTAACATAATGTAGGATACCCATCTCCGTTCAGTAGGACGCCCTCTTCACTTCTCCAGAAATAAACGTATCCCGTGCTGAGTATGCTGCGATCTTTATAGCTCCATGGCTGGCACGGGGTGGGTCCCAGACAGTGTAATTTGAGAAATGCATCCCTGCCGGCGATTTTCATTGGATTAGGAAATTATGGGCGGGACTATTTTGTCCCGCTCACGGACGCTCTGTCATCTACGGATACGAATACTTTTGCTACACATTTACCACCTAGGGGTGTTGCAAAACAACCTGCAAAAAACCCCACAGCTGAGACTTGCAGGAGCAGATTCGAGCAGTTGTAAAATGGTTTTGTGCTCGCTCATTAAAATGCTGAATTAACATAGCGTTCACAGATGTGCAACTTCTGATGCATTTGTTCAAATTTGGGTTTACGAATGCACACCTTTTGGGCATGTTCTCAGATTATGAAACACGGGTGTGCGAATGTGTTTTGCACCAACTGCGCTGCAATAATTGTAGCAAAAGGATTTGTGCACCTGTAACACAGATTAGCGTACTCGTAGACCCTATTTTGTGTTTACAATGGTATAAAAAATATTTATATTTTTTTTACGACTACAAATGTACTGTTACACATTTGTGACTTTAGAGTACACATGCAAAATAAATATATACGACTTCAAATTTACTGTGACTTTAGTGTACGCATTCAAATTCTGCAGTTACAGGTGCTAAAGACTTTTGCTACAATAATACCTTCATAGATCTCCGTCGATCTCCGTCATTCACTCTGCCTAACTCTGGCTGAATCAGCGGGTTTGGGCGTTTGTCCTCTGGTGGACAAACTTTTTTTTTTTTTTTTTTTTTTATATTCATTTATCGGCCATTATAAATGCCGATACCGAATAGTTTGAAAAATGCCTAATATCGGCCTGCCGATATATCGGTCGGGCTCTAGTATCAATGTCTGCAAGCCTTACAACAAACCAGATCCCAACATCCCAACCCTGAGTCCTTCTCTGGAGGAGCCTTGGTAAAGGTCAACTATAAGGGGTGTGGACCTTGATACACTAGCGCCCAATGTGGGACACAAAAACCACAACCCTGAGATTCAGTCCTTAATCTCAGGGTCGTGATCACAGCATGTGACTAGAGTCTAATGCTTTACCGACTGAGCTAACCGGGCCACCTCATCGCAAATGTCGACCGGTTTAGATGCTACATGGTCGCTGACGGGGAACCAGATAACGAGTTTTCCTTTAATGGAGAGTTCAAGGCCAAGGACGCAGTGCGGTGATGTGTTGGAAACCGGTTTATTGTAAGCTTTGCAGACAGACGATGGTGCTGCACATCAACACAGAATATCCACAGAACCAATTTCGAGAACAATTCATTATCAAATTAGGTATTAAATAACGTAAAGCAGAATTATTAAGTATAATGAGTAATGACCTTGCATTGTGATGTAAGCCAGAGGCTCAGTCATGCTATCTCTGGCTACTTCCTTGTTGGTTGTCCAATGGCTATTTAATTAACCTAAGAAATTCTCACTTATGCTGTTATCTCTGTTAAGCACTTTGTAACACATTGTTTAGTACATTTGCTGTATGACTAAAGATATTACTTATTTACTTAGTTACTAACTGACTTGTATTGAATATTGTGAAGAGTAAAACTGGACACTAAAATGGGAGACCAGATCCCGCTGTGAGAGGTGCTGAGGTTGAGTTGATGGACGATCACTCACCACTAAGTGTGCACCTCCTACCCGTCCAGGGAGAACTTTCCAGAAAGGTTTTCGGTTCCTAAGTAATTCATTCAAATGTAAGTATACTCAAAACTGCCACAGACAGTACACCTGATAATTTTTTATTTGTATATTTTTCATAGTGCATTGGTTCGAGACTGTATTGCCAAACAAAATAATTCATTTTTCAACGTAAAACGTGTAAAATGTTTTCTTCTGATCTTCAATCATGACTTTTTGAGAACAAGGTATACTTGCTCCGTATCATTCGATACCACCCGTGTTTCCCATCTGGAATGAATAATGCACCATCTTACTTCTAATATAATATTAATCAACCCCTATTGGTTGATCAATGTTATTCTCCTGCTCATTTTTTTGGCCTCGGCTGTCGACACTAAACTGACACTAAATCAGCATATTTATCGCAGCTCTCGTGAGGTGCTTAAATCTATAGCTTGGGTGGGGCTCTAACCATAAAGTCTATAACCTCCATCAACGTTAGGCATGTACTACCATGAAGACATACCATATTTATCTCTAGCAACATGTGACAAGGATATCACGCAGCATATGTAACCTGACATGGGTGGTAAAAAAAAACACAATCTTCAGTTAGGAGTGACCAAATCGATTTAGGTGGCGTGCGAAGGTCAAAGTGGCAGAAATTAAACTGTAGAGCTATCTGGATGACCCTATTCCGACCGTTGAGGACAAAGGCCAGGCTATTTGAGCTCTGGTGGGCTTGGAGATGAATGGGCAGGTGCAACATCCGTAACAGAACTGGGGTATGAGTGTATTGTTAGTTTGCCACAAACAGACACACATGCACAGACGCACGCACGCACAGAATTCTGCGGTGCCATGTGTGACAACATGATGAATAATTCAGGTCCACATTTTCGACTTTTTGCAAATGATCTTTACAAATGAAAACATTTTCACGTCAGGGTAAAACACATTGCACTTGCTCCTGAAAACTTTTATTTCATATTCTACCAAATAGATAACATCTTTGGCAAATGCGATGATACAAGACTCTGGTGTTGTAACCCCTGCGGGAATCGTCCAGAGGGCACGCAGATGGCCCTCTGACTGGTAGTTTATTGTGGCCCGCACTGTCCCTCCAAACAAAAGCAGCAGGGTTCTCTTATCAGCCTGTAGCAGAGCTTCAAGCAGGCTGCCTCCTATACAGTCCAGAGGCGAAGGACTGAACCATCCGGAACAATATCGCAGCATAAATCACCCTCTTCGGCTATGTCTGTCCCAGAAAAATTATTTTAAGCCAGCCGAGCCCTCGTAGGGCCCCATCTCAGAGCGCCTACAAACTTCACCTTGGGTGGATTCTCAGTTCAGTCTTCAAGTTTTGAGTTGCAAAAGAGGTGGTTGGTCCACTCCGTGTCCCACGGTGACTGCGTTGTCCCGATATAGGCTACGGCTTGGCGTCTGAGGGTGTATGAGGTGCTGTCGGTCATGAGATGTTGAATTATGGATTTGATTGAACTGATGGCTCATGCTATTGAAAGGGGCACAGCTGGGATCGATGCAATGGAAAGCCCTTTGAGACTTTGAGTCAAAGTCTCAAAGGGCTTCACAGGCCCGCCTTGAACCATGCTTCCCTGAAAGCCAGTGTGGGGAAGGAAGAATCCTCCACAAAAATCTGGTCTGGTTGATCAAAACATCGTAGCCATCTCTCCTATCTCTCCGGTAATATTTACCTCCACTTGAGCAACATCCATTACAATATAATTTGTCCAATAAATTTTTGTTCTGATTCTGCTGCAGAGAAGTTGGTGTAGATTCGCCTGAGACAAATGTCAACAATAACGATATAGCACTTTGGTGTTGCAGTTAATTGTGTAAAACTCTGTACAGACCACCACATCGATCCCAAAAGACGAGTTATAATGCCATTGTTTACATTTGCGGCAGGCACTCAATAGCTGAATAGCTGTCTCGCAGAGTCGGTACAAGGATGTGATCTTGTTAAATGGTATTCGTAGTAGATGTTTTACACACACACACACACATACATTCCCCTGTCTCTGTCCGCCCACATCACAATATAAGTGGTTGACACAAACACATATGTACAGGAACTACAACTATCTAAAAGCTGTTATAATCCCACAGCCACACCATACGTGCTGGCAGATGAATGGATCATTTTCTAAAAAGCAAACAAATCCAACAATCCATAAAGATAACAAAACCTAAGCTTTCTAGAGGGACGACCGTGTGGCGGCTGGGATTGAGCAGGTGATACAGTATGTGATACAGCGTGAATGTGCTCTCTCTCTCTCTCTCTCTCTCTCTCTCTATTGCATAGTCAAACACACAAGCCTATGTTTGTGTGTGTGCCCATATGTGTTTTGTGTGGATTTTGCCATGTTTTTCTCATTCCTCATTAGGTTACTGACACCAGCTCGTCCATTGATCAGGTTCCATGTAACCTCTGTGATTTACGGCCCGCCTCTATTGATCTCTGGTCTTCTTAGGTCTCTGTTGACGCTTAGAGGCCTCCCTATAGCATATTAAAATAAAAGTTATTCCCAGCCTCGGATATAATCCGGTAACCCAATCTATAAAAAAAAATGTAGCCTAGTTTGACCCTTTGGAAGGATAAAGGTAATCACTGCCTTGTTGTTCAGTGATTAATTTATAATGTCTGGATGGTTGTTATATTTATCATACTGAGTATCGGTGTTTAACTTCTTGGCTGGCATTTACTGTAACTATAAACTGTGTGCGAGCGGGGAGTGAGTGTATGTTGGCCAGGGAGAGAAGGAGAGAGAGAGCGGCATATATTTCCAAGAGTGTAAATTACATCGAAAAGTTTGTGTGTTGTAACTTAGAGGAGGTTCTCCACACTGTGCGCCTCAGACGTCTCCTTTGACCCCAGCACTTGAGCATGCGAAGAAAGGTCCAGTTTCCTCTAAAAATAGAAACATATAGATCTCGTAACCCTCAGCCGAGGGTCTTCTAAACCTTCGCCACCGCTTAACTTTATGTGAAGAAGCATGTGCCAGAGAAAATAAACACCTTTTCAACGTAGGTGGTGGATTTCGGAGCGATAGAGATAGTGTTTGAGGCTCACTCAGAGGCTACATTTAGTCCTGTGAAGATTTGTTTTTCCTATCATCATCATCATCATCGCAAAAAAAGGTAGGGAGGCTAAATATATTTACAACTTTCGTAGCCTAGGCCTACTATATAAACAGCGCTAAAGTGGGTGGGGCACGTGATTACGCCCGGGGGGGGGGGGGGCTTTCAGAATACAAGTGGTTGTTAGACCACTTGTCCACACTTAACAGTTAACAGTTATCAGCAAACGACTTTTTCGACTAGCCCACCCAGGTAAGGTGATCCAGCGAGTTCTTGATTACCCCATTCATCATTGGACGTGTTTTCAATGTAATCAGTGGTGTTATTTTTGTTTTATATCTGTTTATTACGTGGCCACGTGACAGACTGTAGACTATAGAAAATTGCCAAATGAACATCATGATTGACGGATTAGGATTACTTGGCTGTTGCTCATTTGGTCTTCTCGTTGTACGTTTATCCAACGTTGACAACTAATTAAACCGTCATTTTTCCATAAGATCGTATAACGCACGTTGTTTTGACATAACCGGACACATAACTTGATATATTACACGTTTGAAAATCTGTCCATCTAAACAGCTAGAGACCTAATTACATTTCAGAAATGTTTATGAGCAATTAACTCGATTTCCCGATGTTTTCTCTTGGAAAGAGTGTTATTAAAAACGAAAACAGCTCTCCAATAGCGGACGGTCTGCGCTGCAACGATGCACAACAGCGCTCATTTCCTCTCTCCTGTTGATTCGGGTTGTATCGCAGCGCAGCGCTGGCCCCCTAGAAATAAGCAGCAAGGTACAGACTAGGACTGAATTGCTTCGAAGCGGATGTTTTCCCATTTTTCTTCTGTATCACCACATAGAAAGGGCACAGTGTAGTCTAGTCTTACCGTTTTTTTTATCCGTTCCATTTTATTGTTGCGTCGATTGGAACCTCCGGAAGAACGTGCGCTCAATTTCGACGCTGTTTTGTTCCGCTCTTTGTCACAGCAGAACAGGTCGTGATTATCCTTGCATGCCACATAACGGATCAGCATTGACGGAGGGAGCGTTTTTATGTTATCAATGTGCATTGATGTAGCAGAAAACGTGGAGGAGATAAGGTACGTCGAGCGTGTTTTCCAAATGTTAGTATGAGATGTAAAGAGCCACAACGTGTAGACTACTCTGATTGCTTTGCTTTGTTTGAAAGCCTTTGTGGAAACGGTAGCCTAATTGCCCCGTTGCCACGTTTAGAGAGTGCTATTCAATTATATATGGCATAGGCTATTGGCTGTTCGTTATTCTCTTTCTGCGTTGACCTTTTGATGATATTTCCAGTGTTTTTTCTGTAAGTTCTAATTATAACCATCTCTCCACAGAGCCCTTATCTCGGCACCTGGCACATTTGATAAGAATTTAATTGAGGACAGTGAGCGATTAAAAGGATTGCGAACCTTGTCTCACGCGGGAATTTACACCATCACTGGGATCTATGAGTGGAAAGGTGGCGAAGCCTAAAGAAGAAAAGGATGCTTCCAAGGGTAAGAGGAGACCCTTCCCGTGTACAGATGGTTGCCCCCTTAACCCACTGTTTTAAAGCGACCGCGCGCCCAATCACTCCCTGCATGCGCATCCTTTGAGGATTCCAAGAAGCATCCAGTAGACTCCCCGCCGATTGAGAGCCATGCACTCGAACACATGCGCTGTGGGGACACATTAAGATATTTTACCGTACCAACTGCAATATCTGTGTGGTTTAGTCAGGTGTTTGGGGGAATAATGTATTTTTTTGTGTTTTTCCGTGTTTCTGGTGCACTTTTAGCCAGGAAGGGGAAACCACTTAATTAAACAAAGAACCCCAGTGGCAATCATTGGCTATTGAACGGTGTAGCACGTCTCGTCTATAAATAGGCCTACATTTGATTTATTTGGAGCAGCCGTTTGCCACTTTAGCATCTAGGTGACAGATACACAAACGATACATTTTTCGTCCTTCTGAATCACAACGTCCCTGTCCCCTTGTCGTTCAACCAGGGGAATCACTGTCGTTGAATTCTTATCGGTGTGTGGTGCCGTGACGTCACATAGCAGTGACGTAGCCGTGTTGCCTACACTTTTCGCGAGCGTAGTTTGGTCTCGTGACTCTGTGCGTGAAATCAGCCTTCTGCACGAGAGGCACAGTGCCTATCTATTGCCATGGAGACGCCGCGGAGACGGTTGCCAGATCCACCGCATGGAGGGACCGGCTGAAGCTTTTCACATAGGGATGCGGCGCACGATATGTTACGCACGGGCAGGTTGCTGTGTGTAGACCCGTCGATTCACATTAAATAGCATTTAGGATACGACCTCAAACCAGCACGTTGTGTTGTTGCTGTTGTAGAGGGACTGATGAAGCGTCTTTTTTATCTTCTGGTATCGTGGTTTGTTTCGGAACCAGGTCTGACTCGGAAGAGTGTAATGTTTCACACGTGGTTTATTCAGAGATAGGCTAAATGCCGTTACACAGGTAGGCCTACATCTGCAGTGTCTATGAGCATGGGCGGAATGGTGGAGAAGGAAGGAACTTTGTCACATTGGCATCTCTTCCACTCTCTCAAAGCACGTTGCAGTGAGCTCAACCTTCTCTTACCTGGTTGGTTGATGATGCCCTTTTCATTAAATAAATTCCATTATAAGTACATTTTACTGAGGTAGAGTATTGTGGATGGAATTTAGAAATCATATATTGTTTGATTCCTTGAATGGTTCATCACCATGAAATAGATGTAGGCTATCAGGGGAAAAATCTCTTTGAAGACTGACCCCACGTGTACATGGCAATTCTACAGAATCATATTTGTACAGCCTTAAGTGACAGTATCAAAGGACTTCGCCCATGTTGTATGACTGTCTCCAGCCCTTGGAAGGGTATGGAAATATACTCCCCACATACAGGCTAAAACCTTGAGATGGATCATGGCAGTGGGATTCCTCCTTCCAGGGAGGGTTAGGTACTGAAATGGAAAGACATAACACAAAACAAAGCAGTAACAAACAATACTTAAGATTGAGTTATCAGAATATTACAAATCCACTCATTACCAATATATGCAGCATGTGTTCACTCAAACATTTGACCTACTTACTTTCTATTGCACCCTGTTCAGACTTGCTGTTAAAATGTGTTAGGCTAAAAATATAGGTGTTGGTTCTTCCAGTAGCTAGCTTTGCCCACAGGCAAATTCAGATCTCTTATGGTTATTAAATGAGTCGAATATGAAGTGGCTTGAATGGGCCAATGTAGCGCACATATTTCTGCTCTTGTTGATGTGTTTTGTTGAGTCAAACCAAACCAAAGATACATATCAAAACCAGCCTATACAGTATACCTTCACGATGAAACCGAAAGCCCAGGTGTCATACACAAGGACACCACAAAATACACAAACGTACATAAATATGTTTTTAAGTTATTTATTCAATGAACGCTGTGGCAGCAGGTTCATGAGCACATAACATTGTAGTGTGCATCACGGTGGTATTGAAACAAAGAAAGAAAGCACACTGAAGCTGGGCTCGGAGGTGTGACACCTCAGTGACACCCAGGGGAAACAAACAGGTCTGCTATAGAAAACCAACAGAGCGGTAAGCTATTTACACTTGGAACACATTTTGTGGAAGTTTAAAACAAAGGACGATATTTATTTAAACGAAAATAAGGAAATTACCAGAAAAATAAAAGAATTGGCTTGGCTACAGCAACACAGGTCTCATTATAGTAAACGATCCCACATAGAGATACTAATATAGCAGAATTGCTATTTTGTTTCAGTCCTACTCTTGGAATGTTATTGAATGAGGTTTCGGGGCTGAAAAGGATAAAATCAAAGTTTTAGCTCTGAATCAAGCAATTTTTTTTCCGCCCTTTTTCTTTAAACCTTGCTTTGTTCAATTTGAGGTGGAATATTGAATACACTCCCCTGAAGATAAAGGTGGAGATGCATAAAGTCAGATTGTATGAGTGTAATCTCTAGTAGTAAGTAAGTAGGTATCGGATTGTCTGACCTTTTTCGCATTCTTAATCCAGAGCATGTGAGAATATATTGAATATATTTCCATGCATCAATAAATCCTGATCCAAGTACCTCTGCAAATCCGGGATTCGGTCATTCTGCTGTATGTGGTTTGGCTGTGAGAAGGGCCAACATGTCCTCAGTGAAGAACCTAGGACCTAGATCATGGGCAGTGAAACCAACACACTCTTTTAACCCAGGCCACCACCTGTTCCTGGTGACTAAAACCAGAGTCTAGCCGGGTCGCAGCCAGAACCGTTTGGCTTCTCCACGCTCTCTCCCTCTGTCTTTCTGTCTTTCTTTCAGTCTCTCACTCGCTGTCTCTCTCTCTCTCACCCAATTGCTTTCTGTCTACATCTCCTCTCTCTCTCTCTCTCTCTCTCTCTCTCTCTCTCTCTCTCTCTCTCTCTCTCTCTCTCTCTCTCTCTCTCTCTCTCTCTCTCTCTCTCTCTCTCTCTCCCCCTCACTCTCTCTCTCTCTTTCACATTCCAGCACCCTCTAGCTCTTTCTCTGGATCTTTCTCTCTTGCACTCTCTCACACACACTCTCGCTTCTCTTTCGCTCTCTCTCTCTCTCACACACACACACACACACACACACACACACACACTCTCTCTCTCGCACTCTCTCGCACGTTCGCTGTTAATATTCTGGAACCTCCTAGAACCTCTCAATGGCCTTTTAACCAGACATCCAGCAGACCCCCCAACCCAACCCCCTACTGTACATTCTGTGCAGCCTGCTCAACCCTCTCTTTTTTAATGCTCAGAATCCCCACGACACTGGATCTGCTCTACTAGAGACATGTTACTCTGAAGCCGTTCACTCATTTTGCATCTCAAGGAGGTTAGGATGACACATTCAAGTGCGGTGTAAATGTTGCCATGTTGGGTATTGACTGATATGTAGCGTTCCTCAAGGTTCTGTACATGCTGTTTATGGTCCTGTGTGTGGTATATTTGCACATAATATATAGGCTGCATCTGCCACAAGCCTCACAGGGTTGAAAAAAAGGGTTATTTGAGAGGATGTTTCTCTGCATTTGAGAATATTTTATTTCAAGTATTGTGATTGGCAGGTTTCTCCGAGCCAATCACAGATGAGAGTCTGTGATTTGTCAGAAATTAGCCCAGAGCAATTTTATACAGGGGCAGGCGCAGTCACATCGAAACAAATATTCTCACAGCTTTTTGTACTTACTTATAGCTGACGGCTGGCAAGTACACTAAAATAAAACCTCTTAAAATCTTAACCACATCATTTTTACAGATGCAAGATATATAACTGATTGGCATTTATTGGAAGGGACTTGGCAGAAATGTCAAGACAAGGGAGAGTAAGTTCTACACACTGTACCTTTAAGGAGAATAGATAGATTCAAACCTTTGGAATAACCATACAGACTATAAAAGGCACATATAGACCAAACAAGAAGAAGAGCAGGACCTCAAACATGATGTAATGGACTTTTTGCTTAACATCAACGCTTGTTCTTTGTGTTGCTAGTTGCCTTATTATATTGCCTTAATATAAGCTATCCTATAATAAATATCATCCCCCGTGGCAAACAGCTGGCTCTGGTTCATCATGCGTGGTCGTTGATTGGCTCCATATGAGATCATACTCGTATAGTGGCTATTGCTCATGGCTATGAATCATGGATGAGCCGGAACATTGCAGACATTATCTAATAAAACTGAGACCAGGGCTGACCTGAATATATAACTTCAAGCTTCGAATATTCTTCAGGTTTTTCTGAACGAATATTCCAATATTGGGAGTGATAATCAATATCTTTTGCATCTTTCCCTGCCTTGATTGGAGACGGTGCTGCCCAGTATCGTGTTTTTAATCCAATGATCGTTTTTTACTTTTAATTTCTACAATGTCACATAATAATGGTTACCATAGTACGAGAGTAGCCTACTTCCAATCATCACAAAGCAAATAGTTGGTCTGAACTTTTCTCAAAAATTGCACGGCAGGACTAGTTATGTTAATCCGAAGGGAAAACCTACTGCCCTTCTTGTGGGGAAATTCAATTCATGTTATTCAATTACCAATCCGTTATTATGACTCGGTATGGCTTCTGGTTCATTTGGTCCTAGTTTTTCCTAAGACATTGAAATAGATGCTAGATGCTAGATTATGGTCATTATTAACCTCTTATTTCTATGGAAACAAACAAAGTCAAACGAAAGGTAACCCTGGGTAACCTAAACTTCCACCTGCAGTTCGCAAATATGCATGGAAAAATCAAAGCATTCAAATGCTGACCTAATGTTTGAATACCTACCTATAGAGCGAATAATCATTCATTCGGATCCACCACCTGAGACCCACATGAGACTCCCCAGTCTGAGAAGTACAGCAGCAACCTTTGACTTTGGTTTCCGTCTCAGTATAAATCAGGTCCTAAAAATGTATTATTTCTCTTCTCCTATTCTTCAGTCTAGTAGGCAATGACCCATATGAAAAGATCTCACAGCAGTACAAGAGGACATGCACACACCCATGTGATGCGGAGCGAGAGAGGGCATGTCGCTGCCCAAAAGGGAGAAATTGACGGGGAGAGGGAGACGCCTTGATTTCAGCACATCAGTTAGCGTTAGCGTTGGCTTCGGCTGTGTCCTTGTGAGGAAGAGTGGCTTGGACAAAGTGACGTGTCAAAGTATGACATTCTCGCCCCCCTAGGCTCACAGTACCCCCCTAGAGTCTCATAACTTTCAACTCGACGGATCTGCGTTAACTCAACCCCCTCAGTTATATTTTACAATCAAAGGTTACAAAGTACGACTCATTTCCAGGATTGTGCTGACCAAAATATCTACCACCGGGGGGTAACGTCCTGAATTTCAGTGATTCATGTTTTACGGCTTTTACCGCTCCAATGTAATCTCAGTGGATTTGTAATTGGCACTCAATGGAAGCAGCATAACTTTTTGGTTCAATTGGTTGTTGAGTGCCGGCCAGTTAATGTATATCTGCCTTGCAATCGCACCACTGAAAGGAGCGGAGGAGATACATCTTGCATATTTTGTTGGCAGATTAATGCAGGCTGAGGCCAGCCCAGACCACTGCGCACTCAATCAATAGATTCCCAGAGAGGAGTTTGCAGGGTACTTCATTAATCACGGCCGAGGTAGCACTTGGCCGGCGTTGCGTTGGAGATCTTGTTGTAATCTCATTGGCAGAACAAGATGCTGCCCACACCAGTGTCATTCAAACGTTTGGATCCGGAGGGTTTTGCTTTGCTGAAAGGCTGCTCGAGACGAAGAGAGTTGTGTGAGTTGTGTTGGTCAAGCAGGTCTCTCTAACAGTAAAAAAATTGACATTATTGCGGTTAAGAGTTATATAGACATCGATGTTAAGTCTTTCGTTAACTCAATATCAGGAGTTCTTTCACTTTTCCATTCTGTTCCCGAAAGTAAACCCTCATATTAATTCATAACATTTAAGCTTTATTAATGTATAGGGACTATTGTATTGTGTGGAAGAATATGCAGAGCCTAGAAGGAGCTCTTGGTGTGAGCAGGGTCTTCCTGTCTGTCAAGGAGGGTTATTTTGGCCTGTTTAGGGTGCTGCTGACGCAGCCCCACTCTGCCTGGAGTAAGGCTGGCTTGTGTCGCATCAGAAACCTGCCACTCTCCCGCGTGGGCTCTGCTTGTGGATCGCGGTGAGGTGTTTGCCAAGGTTGAGGGCTTGTCTGTTCCACTCGCTACTCAACGGCGACACGCACGCCTCCGTGAGTTTTAGGCATTGATTCCCAGCTTAATCTGCTTGCGCTGTTGTCGCCGATTTCAACAAAAAAGTCTTCCTGATGGTTTACGTTCGTTTTGAATGGTTTATTTATTCATCCGCTTTTTGAGTTGACCATGATATTATAGATTAATAGCATAATATGATAAAACATAACTTTGACACCTACAAAATTCAAACTAGTTTCTTTAAGTGGCGTACAAAAAGAAGAAATAAAACAAATTAATACTAAGAGGTCCTACTGACACAACTCTTAATAAATTGCTCTAACTTGTCCCCCATTACACTTTATTTGGTGGATCCTGTTTCACAGAATGTGGTTCATTCTCTGCCTGTTCCTCTGGTGGCTCTGGGGGTTAGAGTTTGGCGAGCGGAGACTCTAAATACCTGACTGCATTAGTAAGCCAGCTGCTGGTAATCCACTGTGCTGCTGCATGGTTTTTTTTTAGGTAAAAGGCTTTATTAATGGCTGTCTCTCCCTGTCCCGGATAATCATGCCTGCCTCCGATTGTCATTTTCGAGACCCAATGCCGGCGACAAAGTGTCAGCATTTGTTGCTGATTTGTCTTCTATATTCTTTCATCTTTCCTTTCCTATTTCTTCTTCTTTCCCCCGCGTTCACTTGTGCGGTTTCAAGGCTAAGATCCACTTTTAATTAATGATTGAATTACTGATTATTTTTTGCCATTCAAATAATGGTAACCTTCAAAATTCTGTCATCCAGGTGTTGGTTTATCCCATTTGTGTTTTTTGTATTGCAGCAGGTTTATGTATTTTCTTATTTTTTTACAAAAATACACTCAGCGCATTTGTGGTTAATCCCATCCAAAGACAGGATTTGACATTTTTTAAAAGGAAAGGTTTTAGTGCACATACGTGTTTAGTGTGGCTTTTGTCACAATGGGTTTAAAGGTCACATTGAGCCATAATGGTCCACCCTGCCATTTAGGAAATCCTGATCCTAAATACCAGGTCTACGTTGGCTGCTTCAATTTCTGTTCAGCACTCTTAATAGGAAGTTGGGACATGATCCTGTTATCAACCAACCGATTATCTGCACAGGAGGACATCGGTGGAGAAATGTCAGGATAGTGTGGCATAGGCCTTATTTAGCAAGTGACCATCTTGCTAGCTAGGGGGGTAAACCCAGCTGGAATTTGGACAAAAAAATGGCCAAGATGGTCGCAAGACGAATTGATGTTTCTCCAATGCAAAGCCTCCTATGAGTGGTATTTTTCCACCGTCCTGGGAAACTTTATACAATTATCTCCCCATATTTTACCCCTGTCAGGTGTCAACAGCCCCTAACATTGCAATGCTAATTGCTGAAAATGGCATGGCTGTGCTCTTCGTGTATTGGAGACTGGGTAAGGGGAATTTTAGCAGTTCAACTTAGCATTTTGCACCACTGAAACACTAACTTATCCCTCACAGCAACTGTGTGCTTGACACTGTGTGTATTTGTGTCCTGTTCAGCATATTCTATATATGCTATTACTTTAATGGATGGTGGCTTGAAGTAAACACTTCCCAGTTTAAGCTTTACTTCCTGCTCCTTACTTACTCGACTAGAGTTTGGTTTAGTCTGACAAACAGTGGAGTTCGCTGTCGAAAAACTGTTTCATGACCATGTTGAGATCATCATGTGGTTTTTGTGTGGAATAAGGGGTTTCCATGCTTATCGTATCCTTCAGTGTATTATAATTGTTGAATTGTTGAACACCATGGTCTATTAAGATCGTAATAGAAAACGATTAATGACACCATTAATTTGATGAATTGGGGGAGAGCCCAGGAAGAGAATCACTGCTGATGAATGCCTAAAGCGTCTCGGCTCTGGCCCTGCAGAGGATTAGCCGTTCCTCTGCTGATGAACTAATTTAAGTTGGTAAAAAAATGATGGTTGGGCTTTAGGGGAGATATGAGGGAGAGGTGATGAGGCCGGGTTAGCAAACAGGAGCCCGCAGCCCGGAGAGAAGCCTTGGAGGGGCGATGGCTGTTGTGTGCCGAGCGAGAGAGTGAACAATTGCTTCTGGTTTAAGTAGAGAAAAAATTATCCTTTTTGCCAGCATTGCTGGAGGCAAAGCCCTAGGCGTTCTTTGAAGTCAGAATGCCACAATGCTGCCATATCGCACGCACGCACGCACGCACGCACACTCACACGCATGTACACGCATGCACACACAGAGCAGCGATTAGGCTGCTCGCGTCCGCGTTACCTGCCTCCATCAGCTTATTCAGAGGAGATATTATGTTCAGGAGCCACCACAACAACAGCTTGCTGTAACTCAGCAGAATATACCCTGCGGTGAACACAGTTAAGATTTATACCTTTAAACGGCCGGCACGCGGGGCTGGCTATGGCCGGGGAAATCATCCCTTCCAGCCGGCACTCAAGTCTGCTGTCGGGCTAAAGAGCTCGGCTGATGAGGAAGGAAGTGTTGAGTCAGAGTTTGTTGTCTGTGGCTCTGGGTGAGGAGGGGTGAGGAGGCTGTCTCCCAAACCCTCCTCACCACCATTCAGTCCTCAGTACTAGGGTTAAATAAATACAATGGTCTGCCTGGATCTTTGGGTCACTGTGTACGTGTGTGTGTGTGTGTGTGTGTGTGTGTGTGTGTGTGTGTGTGTGTGTGTGGCGGAAATACTTGTGTGTGGTGATGTGGCTTGGACTGACACATGGTGGGATGGAGCGTAAAGGAAGGATTGACATTGGAGAAAGCCTGCTATGTAAGAACAGCTTCCAAGAGAGGCCATTCATGGCCTCTCTTGGAAGCTGTATGTCTTTGTGTGTGTGGGGTTCTGTGCATGTGTGGGATTCTCTACTGCTGCAAGATGTTTGGAAAAAAGTCCATCTCAACAACTTAAGCTATGTGATCTTGAAAACTTATGAGTGTTAGGCAGCTGTTCTAAAAGTGTCACATCAGGCACGACGTGGTAGAAGAGGAAGTATTTAGCCTGCTGCTAAATATAGAGCAGGAGCCAGCGGCCGGTCCCTGAAGCAAGTTTTACACTGTCTGGAGCACATTTACATAATGAGGTGCTACCACGGCAACGAAGCTCCACCAAGCATGGATGTCCTCAGCTAGCGTGCAGCACCACGGACACACACACGCACGCACACACGCCCGCACGCACACATTCAAAAAAACACATGAGAACTGAGGACTGAGAGAGAAAAATGGGATCTGATGAGATTACCCGAGATTACCAAATGCGTTTGTCATCCGTAGCAACGATTGTGGGAGCGTATCTGTTGTTACATTATTTGTATCTATCTTTTGGTCGGCTACCTATGCCTCACTGGAAATCAAGTCACCATTCGTATTAAAAAATCAATCAAATCAAAATATATAGTTCTAATAGGTGTCTCTTGCTCCTCGTCCATTTCAATGGAATCCTGCAGCTCACCTTCACCTTTGGTGTGATTACATCGGAGGCCAACTTTGTTTGCGATCTGTGATCAGAGGTTTACCGTTGATCGCATCATCGGTGTCATTATTATTATGAGATGGGTCACTGCCGAGAGAGGTGATTGGACGAGAGACTCGGATAAAACAGGGAGAACTGAGAACGGGTAACAGAAAGCCGAAGAGAGAAAAAGAGAGGGAGATAAACGCATAAGAGCGAGGCTGGCAGCCGCACAGTGGATGAACAGTACTGCGGGCGAGATAAAAAGGTTGCGTGCGATAAAGACAAAACGGCTCGGCTTGCCTTAAAGGTCACAGTGGAGAATAAGGACAGGGGGGTGTTAAATTACTCTGTGTCCCGACCATTAAGCAACCCCAAGAATAGTACCGAAACCTTAGTGAACACAGCCACCCCCCACCCCATGCTTACTGAATGCAAGGTGACTGCGTGAACATTGTGAGTGAGTTAATGTACTTTGACACAGCTGCCGTGGCCGCTGAACCCTTCGCTGGGTTATAGCACTCGCTGTGTTTATAGATTGTTACGATGTTCAGTTGCTGTCCCTTTACTCTTGATTCACTCAAGGCCAGCCGTGTGTGTGTGTGTGTGTGTGTGTGTGTGTGTGTGTGTGTGTGTGTGTGTGTGTGTGTGTGTGTGTGTGTGTGTGTGTGTGTGTGTGTGTGTGTGTGTGTGTGTGTGTGTGTTAGACTCTGAGTCTGTTTGTATGTGTGCGTGTTTGTCCCTGACCGTATGTTATTCAGATCACAGAGACTGTTTGCCTGAAATTCAGAGCAGTAGAGTATAACACACATACATACCGTACATCCAAACATACACACGCACACACACACACACACACACACACACACACACACAATCCACATTTCTACGCTTTGATGGCCAACACTGGTACATTCAAGTCCACAACATTTGCTTCCTTGCATTGTGTAATCCCATCAAGCCATTATGTGTGGTCAAACAGCTCCTGTGGAAGAAAGCCTTACTGCGGCTAACGTGGTTTTGTGGAACAGATTGTGTTATTGCTGCCGCCCCTCAGGGTCAGTCCGCCTTGCACCTGTTCGGTACTGACACAATGGCGAAGCTGGTGGTGTTGTTGGCGATGCTGGTCACGTGACCACTGGAGAGCTGCATTGGATTTTGGTGTGAAGAAAAGCAAACTCAAGCACACAGTGGAATTTCTGAGACGCTTTTATCCTGGTACGAAGTTGTTACAGGGTTGGGACAAAGCCGAGACCTTCAGAGGAAAATCTGGCGTTTGGGCTTTGATATCTCTGTAGTTTGTTTTGGTATATTTCTTGTCGTTGTCGTTGTTCTTTGGTTGCTTTGTTTATTCAGTCCATAGTTAAATTGTTTGTTCTCCATTCATTCATATGGACTCTATATAGAGTGGGTTTGAAGCATTTGGATGGATGTCGCTATGGGACTACAGAGATAAGGGGTCGTTTCCAGGTCAGGGACTAAAACCTGCGACCAGAGGGGATGTGATTGAGAGGGCACACAGGGCCCTGTTCTGTGATGAGTTTGTTCATTCATGTTGCATCATAAGGTCTGCGGTACGGTTATAGAAGAGAATGGACAGCATGAGGGAAAGGGAGGGAGTCACAGGAAGTGACCCGGGGTGACAGGATGTCGCACGGGCGATGGGCATTGGGCTCCAGGAAGTGTGCATAAGCTGTTTGATGAGTATTATGTGTATACTTCGCTCCAACACTTTTTGCAGTCAACTGCGCTTGTGTTAACTTATGTTGGTGTATGTGTGTATATCAGTATGTGTGCGTATGTGTGCGTATATGCATGTGTTTGTCTGTGGGCCAGAGCTTGCGTGCGAGTGTTTGTGTGTGTGTGTGTGTGTGTGTGTGTGTGTATGTGTTTGAGAGTATGTCTACGTGTGTGTGTGTGTGTGTGTGTGTGTGTGTGTGTGTGTGTGTGTGTGTGTGCGCGCGTGTCCGTGCATGTGTCTGTGTGTGTGTGTGTTTCCCCGAGGGACAGATGGCTCGCTGCTTCAGTGTGAGTCCGGTTCCTCTGGTAGCGTCTTTGGCTCCGGGTCTCTATCCTGTTCTGGTTGGGGGCTCCTGGAACTACTGAGGCCACACACACGCACACACACACACACGTACGCACGCATGCACGCACGCACACGCACACAGTTTTAAATGTGACTTGTAACTGGGTCTGCTGCACCCCGCAGGCTTGCCAGGCTGCCTCGTCTGCATTAAATGCTAACCCTGCTGCTAGCGGCTAGCGGCTAGCTGCTGCTGCTGAACATGGCCTGACACGTGTTAGAATGCCCATGGTCAACAAGCTAACTTTTTGTGAGGGGCGACTGCAAATTTTGCACTAGCCTAGCCAAACGTTTCATTATTCTGGGGTATTACAGCACAGAAGTAATGTTGTCATATTAGGATTGTTGTTAAACACAAAGGTTTGTTAATAAAATCATTATACCATTTAAAACAGAGAGAGAGAGAGAGAGAGAGAGAGAGAGAGAGAGAGAGAGAGAGAGAGAGAGAGAGAGAGAGAGAGAGAGAGAGAGAGAGAGAGAGAGAGAGAGAGAGAGAGAGAGAGAGAGAGAGAGAGAGAGAGAGAGAGAGAGAGAGAGAGAGAGAGAGAGAGAGAGAGAGAGAGAGAGAGAGAGAATGAATTTATCCATCGGGGAGGAAGAGGAGGAGCTGCCTTCACTCCTCTAACCCCCCTTGTCAGTGTGTGCGTTGTGCACGTGGGTGTATCTGACAGCGTGTGTGTGCATGTAGGTCTTTGACAGCATGTGTGGGTCTATCTGACATGATAATGTCTATATGTATTCAGACAGTCGGCCCATTCACGCACATATTTCTCCCATCCTGTCTTCATGGTGCCTGCTAGCAGACTTGGAAGCAGATCATAGGCTGTGTGTGTGTCTGTGTCTGCTCAGTGTGTGTGTGTGTGTCTGTGTGTGTGAGCAGGTACTAGCAGAGAAGGGAGGGGCGGCTCTGTTCACCTCCGTTTGACCAGCCAGTGGGTAACCGAGTTTCTATCTTGAAATCCGAATCTTGAATAAGGTTGGCTGTGATAGCTGAGCTCCTGACATCGTGTTTCCCACACCCCCTCACACCACTATTTTTACCCCTCAACTTGTTAAATGTGGTCCCGCCGCTTATTAAGTTGTTTGCCTTCTGAATAAACGATTTCCAAACTCCATCGCTAAGGCATCTGCGTCGCTACCGTCATGGCCTCCTGCTGGCCGTAAATGGCCACAAGCTTTGGGCGGGAAAATACACGTCAATCCTGTTGTTGTTTCTCCCGAAGACGATCGGTGGCTGAATCAAATCTAAATATTAGTGCTGTCAATGAATGCGTTAATCTTTGTGTTGATTTTGAACGACTTAACACAAAATGTTACACAGTTAACGCAGCTTGGTTTACTTCCTGTGGCGGCTGAATGGGACGACATGGGCCGCAAAACGGAACAGCCATTAGCCATTCTGGCTTAAGATGGAAAAGGACAAGGGAGGAGTTTTAGGCAGAAAGTTTCAATGCAAAAAGTCGCCAGACGGATCTTTGGAGAAAACAAAAGTAATCTGAAGTAATTTGTCCAAAAAATAAGACCCTCAAGCAAAATAACCTACCGAAACTACAGGGCTTGGCCAGTATCAATGACAGGAGTGTGGTACTCAGCGAATAACAAAACCTGTAAGTGAGAAGGTAACTCATGCTTTGGCTAACTGGACAGCTAGAAACTGACTGATGGACTGAGAGAAATCATTCGAATTGCATTAGAAGACCCTTCTAATAATCTAACCTCGTGAGGAACCATGTTGTCGTGAGAACACACTCTGTAGGAAGGCAGAGAGGGCAGGGGGATGGACATGCTTCAGCAAGCCAAGCACCATGCCTTGTCATCTTGCCTTTTTCAAGATGACAGTGAATTTTGATGGCCTTCATGGTTTTATTGGGAATTTGTGGTTCACAGGAGAGAATTTGAGTTCAAAGTGAAAGAGGCTATTAAACAAGAGTGTTTCATTCGTTTGGTTTGACCTACAGTAATAACATCATTTTTCAATTCTAGGAGGAAAAAAGTGATTTATCGTGATTAATCCCAGCAAATGTGATTAATTAGTACAACATATATGTATCGATTGATAGTAATACTAAATATAGACATATGAATATATTAGAATATATATTTTTTCTTATATTTAGTTAGTATTCTTCAAGGACTGCAAATATTCAAGTGTTATGGGGTGGCAAAGTAGTGTCCACCTTTTCTTGACCTCTGACCCCCATCGCCATCGGGCGGAGGGGCGATTCATGGTCAAGGACACCTCTTCAGCTGATGCTTGTTGACACCGTCACAAGAAAAACACAAACCACCAAGCTGCTCAAGAGAACCAGCAGCACCAGCACCAGAGGACTAGTCGTTAGTCATTCATTGGCCCGTATTCATGTTTTCAATGTTGTCGTTATATTTAGCATCCTTCTAAGATTGCTGTTGGGGGTACTGCCTGAGTGCCTAAACCCATTACAATTTGTCAGCACCATGTGTCTGTACTGTAGCACAGCTGCCCCGCACAGGATGTCTTGCCATTACCCTGTGTGTGGGCAAGGGTGTGCATGCGTGTGCATGGAGGCCGGGGTGTTCGCACAAGTTTGCTGAAGCGTGCATCAGATCCCAGCAGGGGGTATCACGCAGGGGGGAGCCGGCTCACGCTACTCTCTTTGTTCCTGCCAGCGATGGGGTGGCACTGTATGCGGGAAGACTTCGTCAAATAATTGATAAAAACATCAGAGGAACGTCAATTTGAATGTGTGCCAAATTCTACAGTTGTAATTGGAAGTAAAAAACAAATCCCCTGTGACTTTGTTTGATTTCAGAATGAATTCTGATGGAAGTGAAATTGAAATTGCATGCGTGTGTTTCATGCTCGTTTCATTTTTGAGGACTGACCATAATTGGATTTTGACTTGCATTTATTTTTCCACTATTTCACAAATGAGATGCGGTGACTGTGCTATCATTATCAGAGCGTGTGTGTGTGTGTGTGTGTGTGTGTGTGTGTGTGTGTGTGTGTGTGTGTGTGTGTGTGTGTGTGTGTGTGTGTGTGTGTGTGTGTGTGTGTGTGTGTGTGTGTGTGTGTGTGTGTGTGTGTGTGTGGGGTGGTAGGTGTGTGTGTTTGTGTGTGTCTATGCAGGAATGCAAGCAGTGTAGATGAGTGGGTCAGGTGTGTTTGTCTCTGTCTCCCTCGCTCTCGTATTCCTACTCTCACTCCACTCTGGCCCCTGCTTGCTGTAGCGTGCTGGAGATGCTGTCTGAGTCACTTGTATTCTAGTGTGTCTGTGTGTGTCTATTGTGTGTGCATGCTTGCTCATGCAAGAAAGCTTGCAGTCTATGTGGGTTATTTGATGTTTCTCCCCGGGTGCAGAGGTCTATTCTCTCTCTCTCAGTCTCTCTTTGTCTCACCCTTTCAGTTAAAACATGCTGCGTTGGAGATGCGCTCCAGCTGATACACGTTTGCACAAATAACATGTCAAATATAGCTGCCACTCAGCTCTATGGGCTTGTTTTACCTACAAAATATGAATGAATAAAAATTAACATTATTACCGCACAAGTTGTAATGCAAGACCGAATGAAAGGACAAGAGCTTAAGATCTGTGTGTGAAAATCAAAAGAAATGATATGTCTGAATGTGACTGTGTGTACATTACATCTGTCATTCAGTAAATGGCTTCAAAAACCTCCATGAGTGATCCTAACCAGGAATATTTTCCTGGTTATAATAGCTGCCATTTAAGTCAGGGTTTTGGTATTTTACAAAAGATGACAAAGCTTCACATTTGCGTTCAACTTTCAGCAGCTTCTCCTGGAGAACCACTCTATCTCACAGCTATGGTGACTGCAGGCTCTTCACCACAGTAAGCTAGCCAGCGTGCTATGGCTGAGATCAGCGCCTGGCTGGAGTGCACTCAACCAGAAGCCCATGGAGGGCTAAATCTGAACCCAGCCTCTTTGTAAGTGATATGTCTCTTGCTGCTGCAACTCTCCCATGGTGCTCTTGACAGTATCCACCTTTTGGTAAAATGTAATATCATAAAAAAAAAATACATAAATGGTATTACTGGTAACTGTTTTGTGAACGTTAAAGCATTTATCTTTGATCAGCTGAAGCTAGAAGGGCTTTGAAGCCATTTTCCCTTGGTCATGACAACCTTCCTACCCATTGCTCATCTAGGATTTAAGAACACTGTCAATCACTCACACACACACACCATGGGAGTCAGTCTGTGTGTGTGTGTGTGTGTGTGTGTGTGTGTGTGTGTGTGTGTGTGTGTGTGTGTGTGTGTGTGTGTGTGTGTGTGTGTGTGTGTGTGTGTGTGTGTTTAATGCATACGTGTGCTGGTAGATTTAGTGTATATGCGTGTTTGTTGAAGGGGTTCATTGCCACACATGCATTTCCCATTGTCAAATTGGACGCCTCTCTCGCGGTCAACCAGCCAAAGCTAGCCCAGGGCCTGGCTGGTTTTTAGGTACTGTGCCTGTTCTCTTTTTCCACAGGTGGGGGGGTTTGTCGTAATAAGCATCGGGAGAGAGCGCTAAGCCCCAGCTAGGCTGTGCATGGCGCTGCTGTTTAACCATCCGTTCACATAATGAAACACTGCTGCGCTGACAGGGTCCTCCATCAACGCTCCCTTTAACCCCTTCCCGGAGCTCTGCTTATCGTATCACAACACATCACTCATCCGTTCCATTAGCCATGCCGCCAGTTTTGGGGGGGGGGGTGGCTGGAGCTAGCGCTGATTTAGTAGTCCTCAGCCGCGCGACTAGGGTAGCGACCAGCGTAGCGACCCCGCCTTCCGTTTATTGTGTCAAACAATGAAGCCAGTCAAAGCTTCTGCATTCCTGGACGTGCGACAGCGGGGTGTCGGAGCGTCTGACAACCCTCAGACGCTCGTGTTTTTATGCCGTTTGGGGACGACCTGATCGGTCGTCACGAGCACAGTTCCAATGGCGTCTACTTTTGATGAAGAGAAACCAGCAACAACACAATGTTGTTGCATTGTCAAATGTCATGCGCAATGCAATCGGAATCACGACTAAACATCGGTAAACCGGATTGGGATTGCATATCTCTTCTGAGATGACATCAACGGGGGTTGAAACTCAAGGGTAACCAGGTCAATTATACATCTTTAAGGAAATTATTACATTTTGCAGTCTAATCAGAAATTGACCAACTGCACAGTCACACGACATATTTGAGCCACACACATCGAATAGAAAGATGTGCATCAGCAAACATTCTGGATTTCAATCGCGATGGGGCCTACTTCATACCGATAAAACCAAACCCAATGCAGGGATAATTCCGAGGGATCGGGACTCTGAATGGCCGCCTATCTCCGGGTATTAGGACGATGTCCCACTGTTTCCCCCCCCCAAAACAGCTGCTGCACTGCTCATACCGAAGCACATTGTGGAGCAGTGCTTCCTAAAGCACAGATGAGGATGAGGCGAGGGCTGAGTCATGAGAGAGCGCCGTCGAGTCTATTACCCACCATCGCCCACCCACCGCTCTCTCTCTGTGGTGGCACGTCGGCAAAGTGGTTAGCACTGCTACCTCGGTACCTTGGTTTTGAACCCCTGGGGTGTGTGGGTGGTGGTGGGGGGGGGGGGGGGGGGAACACACCAACCATTCTGTTGGTGTGTTCGTTACTTTGTAAAGGTGCACCGGATTCCTCCCGCACCAGAAGACATCCGTTGTTGGGTTGAAACTCCTGCTGGTGCCGAAATGGTGATCCACAAGTCTGTGCATCATCATATGCATAATAAATTCACTAATAATTATTTCGAACTTCACATTTAATGGGGGCGAGCTTTTACCGAATGGCTCGGACATACTCCGCGGACAGCTGCAGACATCAACGGGTTACGAGGTTGCGCTCGTGGCTCCATTCGTACTACAAGAGGGCGCCATTAACGTCACGCGGGCCAAAGTGGCCCCTCACGGACATGCGGACGCCAATAGTACGAAATGCTGATAGTGATGGTAACATTCTTCTAGTGCTGCTAGTGATGGTCAAAATGCTCCTAGGGTAGTTAGAGAGTGGTTAGATGCTCCTATTACTGCTAGTGATGGGTTAAATGCTCCTAGTGATGGATTAGATGCTTCCAGTACTGCTAGCGATGGGTTAAATGCTCCTAATGATGGGTTAAAGGCCCCCTAGTACTGCTAGAGATGGGTTAAGTGCTTCTCGTGCTGCTAACGATGGTTAAATGCTCTTAGTGCTGCCAGTGATTCTCTCTCTGCCTATTGATGCCTGGCTCCACCATCCTACCCACCCCCCTTCTCCCCTCTCCTCCTCTCCTCCTCTCCTCCTCTTCTCCTCTTCTCCCTGGGGCATTCTCGTCTCATCCCCAGGCCATGCTGACTCGTGTTATGATGACATCACTCACCAATCCCGTGTGTGTGTGTGTGTGTGTGGACCAATTATTTGGTGTGAAACCATGACGCAAAACGGTGGCGCATGTTTGTTTTTCTGCTGTGTGTCCGTCAACTTGCGATCACAAAACACGCGTGTGCACGTGCGTGCGTGGTCCGACGTGACACGTCGATGAAGGCGTGAAAAGATCCCCGTGCTGCGCTGGGAACGCTCGCCGTCGGATGTAAGCGGCTCAGGGGAAGGCAGGAGATGTTGTCATCGCTCCTCGGCTGGGCTCCCAGAATAACAGGCCCCTCCGGGTACAGACCGGCGGAGCCGACAATCAACAGCCAGACCCAGAACAGCCCGGCCCAGATTAGATGTGATCAGGCCGGCCCATCTAGGCTCAATGCTGGTGCCCCCTCATAACCTGCAGGAAATATATAGTCCGCTGGTCTGGATCAGGGGGAGAAACGTCTCTGCAGTGGTATTCTCAACAGTCGACCTTATATCATACCTTTACACTGAGGTTTGGGAAGTCTTGCAGGTAAGGGGAGTAGCATCTGAAAGGTTGTTGCCCACTGTCTGAAATGTAATGGTAGGCATAAGGCATCCCTGAGCAAGATGCAGAGCCCCTACTTGCTGCTTAATGGCGTGTTTCTAAAAGCAAATGCACTGTAAGTTGCTGTGGATACAAGCATGTGCTAAATGACTTAAAGAGTCAAGTAGTAGACGTACCGCAGGCCAACCTATCAGGGGACTGGATGGATGCTGATGCCAGATCACTAACCTCTTGTGTAGGACCAGTGACCTTAATGAGCATGCCCAGTGTCACTGGTGAGGATCCTGGTATGTGGCTGGCAGGGGGGGGGGGGGGGGGGGGGGGGGGTAGGATTAATTATCTCTGTCTCTCTCTCTCTGTCCCCCTCTGTCTCACTTTCTCTTTCTCTTTCTCAATATTTATCTCTTTCTCTCACTCTCTTTCTCTCTTTCTCAATCCCCACTCTTACTCTATTTCTCTCTGTCTCCCTCTCTTTATTTTACGATGTCACTCTCTCAATCTCCCTCTCTCTTCTTCCTCTCTCTCCTTTCTCTCTTTCATTCTGTTTTCCCCTCACACCCTCTGTCACTCTATTTCTCTCACACTGTCTCCCCCCTCTCACTTTCTCTCTCCTTCATTCTCTCTTCTCTGTTCCTCTCACACTTTTCTCCCATTTTCTCTTTAGCTTTTCTCTCTCTCTCTCTTTCTCTCACTCACCCTCTCTCTTTCTCTCTCTCTCTTCCTCTTTCTCGCTCACTCTCTCTCTCGCTCACTCTCTCTCACTCTCTCTCTCTCTCTCTCTCTCGCCCCCTCTTTCTCTCTCTCTCTCCCACCAACACTGGTAAGGGGCAGCCTGAAGTGTGTCACAGTAGGCAGACAGCCAACACAGAGAGGTGTTTAAGTCTCCCAGCTGCCCCCTTTCTGCCCCATCTAGGTCACAATGTAGGCTAGAGTACCAGCTCTAATGTGGCTCTCTCAAAAACACTCTGGATACCGAAAATATGTCTCGTAATGACAGTCCTTACTGATTTCTGCTATGTCATAAAGACCGTCGTAGAAATATACCAAGTGTTATTCCATGGGAAGACAGAGTGCATGTTGGATCTGTGGTTTGCATACTTGTTCTCGTGCATCTCTGTTGGCAGACTGGAACAGAAATAGATGGATGTGTTGTTGAGTTCGTTCCCACCCCTGAAACTCACTTTTTTCATGAAATATTCAGCAGGATCTAAATTGGAAGTAGGTGATGGAATCAAAGCTATTTGTGTACATTTTTTAATATCGCTGTGGAGATTTCAATATTGTCTCTGCCCCCCTTTTCCTCGAGTGAAAAACTGTTTTGAGAGATTGATGTATTTTGAGACCATACCTCAGGCCGCTTAGTTATGTTTACTTTTAGAGCTAGACTGTGAGTTTAGGGCGAATTAGTTTAACTGAGGAATGTCATGCAATGTTAATGGCATTCTGGTAAAGGTGGTCCCTGCAGTTAAAAAGCAATGAAAAGAGCTGATGGTAAGAGCTCTGTTTAAAGCAATGAGTATCGACCTGAAACATACACTTTATTCAGGCAGTCAGTGACTGACTATATATGATCTTCTTTACCGCTGAATCTGCCAAAAAATGTGAAAACCCTTATGAACTATATAATTATGCCTGCCCATATCATTTCATTGACATGTAATCAGTCTCAAATACCGGCCTCTCTTTTATAAATTGTTCAATGTTTTAATTCAAGTGTTTCAAGTGTTTAATGTTTGCAGTCAGTTAGCCGGCACGGCAGTCCGAATTATTCACGTGCCATCCAAGGGAAGGACGAGCCTTGAAGGAGTCGGGTCCACAGTTTGGATGACAGGAGATCCATTACAGCCATTTTATGAAGGGGGTCGGGGGGGTCAGGTCACATTGGGTGGAAGGTGGAAGGTGGAAGGCATGCAGGGGGGGGGGGGGGGGGGGGTGATGGGGTAGGGTTGATGTTTAAGAGGTGGCGATGGCTCGCTGGGTAGGGCTCATCATTGTTCAGTGGTTTTGTTTTTGGTTTAGGTTTTCTGTGTGTGCGTGTCTTCGTAGCCTGGAGGGGGTCATGTGATATGAGAGGGGAACCAGAGCAGCCTGGGGTACGGCCAGGAAATAGCTTTGCAGGGTTTTTATCATGTGACAGGATGTCAGTCATTCTGCTATGTTTAGTTTTTTATTGATGCGGGTTTGTTCGCAAAGAAACGTGACTGTTCTTTTCTTCAATCAATTGTGGATGACTAATCTATAATGTGATCACTTCCTGTTAGCACGATACATACCTATTATTGTTTCTGCACAAAAAAAACACAAACAGTAAAATAAATAATAAATATCAGCTCCATTGTGCCATGGGTCTCCGATGTGTTTCTCTCTGTCGTCCTCTAAACACTCCACACTCCATCCCTGTCTCTCTCTCCGTCCATCGCTCAGCCACCTGTCTCCCTCTCTCCTCCCTAATGAAGTGATGCTAACCCTGAATGACAGCTCCTCTAACATACACACAGTGCCCCTGCAGATAGCAGGACAAAGTCAAAGGCCATAACAGTAAACAAGACCCCCTTCTGGGGCAACTCTGTTGCACGGTTGAGCTCATTCTCAGGGGCATACACACTATCACTTCCCAGACTTTACATTCTATCCTTTGTGCATTTGGCATGCTTCGAAGTGTGTCCTGTAATCACACACACAACGGTTACCGCAGCAAACTACATCGTGTGAGCCCACCATGGTTGAACGACCCCAACGACCTTTCAGATCGCTGCACGAGGTCAACCTCTGTGGCACCTCCCCCGCAGACAGACCCCCCCCCCAGGAGACACTGAGACCTGCAAGGGGACCAGCGGTTCTTCACGGCCGACACCTCTAATAGAGTGTTTTTTCGTGCTTCAGGTCATAGGAAGGACAACCGCCAATGCAGCTGAGTGCATTACGTCTGATCCTGGCGCTGCCTCGCGTTCGCCCGTCCCGCGCTGTGAATGGGTTGTAATATCGTAATCGGCGATCCGTTCTGCATAGAGAGTTCATCCTCACTCTTGTGGATCAGCGTTTAGTTCGAGGTTGTGATCCTCAAAAGCATCCATGACATGGTGTATTTGTCTAAGGTTGTGTAAGCTCTCCGGGGGAAGGTTACAGTCCACCACCCAAGACAAATGAATGGATCCATGCCACGTTATTACCCGTGGGCACCTTTGCTATTAAAGTGCTTTTTATCAGTAATTCAGGAGAGCATTTTTTGGAATTTGAATAGCACATTGGAAAAGTTAAAAAGTGGTCTCCCGCAACCATCTCAAAATTTGTTCAATTGTGCATTATGGATACGACCTATAAATCCTTAACGAATTTCAAATAGCCTACTGAATGGTTCCCTTTATATAACACTGTAGCAACTACATAAATAGTTTAAAACATGTTTGAACATTCAAGACAAACAGAGCAAATGAAAATAGGTTCAGGAAAGGAAAGCTATATTTTTATATAGTTCTTCCGTTCAAATTAATAAATGAATTTTTTACCTTTTTCTTAAGACTTTTGCCAAGACCACCTTGAAGAAGAAAGTGTCCTTAGCCAAGTACCACCTGCCATGGCTGCCAGGTGGTACTTGGCTAAGTTTACTGTTGATATATCTTCATAGCAATTGAAATAGACTCTAGGGCTGTGTCCCAGCGAACACAACAATACACATGGGAATGAATGCTGTTTGAATCACTTGTGCCCCAGTAACATTTGAATAAGGGTAGATATTAAGCTTTAAGTGTCTGCAGTCTGGCGGTGGGTTTAAAAAGGCCACAACTATTAGAGATCTGACCCATGAAGTGGAGTTCAGAGAACATTAGTCTCAGCATAATGGCTATATGGAACAGTATAATGTCATTGCAGTCAATTTTGGTGCCCAGGCTTCTGTCTTTCCATCTAAAGTGCAAGGGTGGTGGACTCTGTGGTTTGATATGCTTTTGTCTTTCAGATCATTCATTTTTTTATATGTTTGATGAGCTCCCCAAATAATGAATAGTATTCCCCATTTGGTCAATTCACAGACCTTGATCCAAAGTGTTTATTAGGTGTTGGATACATTTCATTAGGTAGAAAAGGGGTCAGGCGTCTTGCTCAAGGACACCAACAAGCTGCGATCATTAGGGATTCAAACCCAGGGACCTCTGGCTGGGAGTCACACACCCCAACAACCTTTCACCCGCCCTTCCAACTAGACGATATTTGCCCCCAAAGAATGCAAAAGGTTTGATGCAGAGAAGCCATGCAACCGGCTTGAGTGATTCTCCCATGCTAGTTTAGCTAGATTCACCCGACCCGGGAAGCCGGCCGTTGGAGATGGCTGTCTCTCAGATGCCGACCTGTTGGCCCCCGGCCCCAATCACTGCCTAATCCGCAAATTGCCGGTGAAGCAGAGATACTTGTTCTCCATTAGAGCGCACCGATGGCTCCCCACACCCTTTGGGATCCGTCTCGCCTGCGTGCCTCCGAGATCCCTGTGGCACGTTGTGTTACTGTTGTCATGGTTACTATCAGCTGTCTTATTTCATCTTAATTGAGCTGCATCCGTCCATCCGTCCATCCATCCGTCCGTTCATCCGTGCCCCTGAGTCTGGGTGATATCAATCTGATATAGGGATATCAAACTGTGTAGTAAGAATGTCTCTTTATACACTGATGAAACCATTTCAATTCTATCTGTCCTGTAAGGCTATTTAGTTGAAACTTTTGAAAACAACTTCTACAATCAAATGTAGTAGCTTTTAACCAACCTAGCCAGACTCAAGCAATGCGTTCAACAACGTGCTTAACCTTTTACCGGTATGTCAGCAAAGGCAAGAATAGTTTACACAACAACGCAATACAACACCACCACAACCGCTACCACAGTAGCACACATGATATATATAGTAGCGGTGTGCTGTTCCAACTGGTATTTGATGGTATGCTAGGGGGCTTGCCAGTATACGTTGCACTTGGGGTGGGGTGGGTGGGGGGGGGGGGGCAATAAGCAGTTCCTGTGTAATTGTAATCCTTCTGATCAGATCCTCTGTCAGCAGCTCATAGTAAACCCAGCCCTTGAGCTGAGCTGAGCTGGGCTCTCTCACGCTCGCACAGCATCAGCTCATAAGGACACACTTACGGCACGCAAACGGCACGCAGACACACATGCACAAGCAATCACGCGCCTCGGAATTGTGTCTGGTCTTTCATCAGGCAAATCTTTGTTCATTTGGTGAGAATTTTGTTTCTTCTGTCGAATATCTCGAAGCAATCTCTCAAAACAATATCTTGTATCTTGTAATGAGACCCAACTGCACCCCTTGCCCTTTGTGGTGTTCTGGCCCAGACACAACACTTTGATGCAAAACACTTAATACGCTCCCTATGCAATCCAAACGTCAGCCTATCCAATTGTTCTGCTAGAGAGTTCTATATCCATAGCTATAAATATATAATACATAAATATATACAATCAAAGCCCCCGGTCCTGATCAATGCGCATCAGTAGAGCCAACCATAATGACCCAATGACAATAACCAAATGTCAAACCGATGTGTACCTTTGCCCTTTTTAAAATGTGCAGTTCTCATAAAAGCCACGTGGCCTGGCTGAAAGTCGACGGTTGGCAGCGCGTGGCATCTGAAATCCTTAAAGTGCTTCGCTTGTGAAAGCAGGATGAAGCCTGTTCAATTCCCCGCTGCTCCCCATTTTTATCAAGGAGAGGGCCTTAAGGTTAAGAAATAAAACCTCTCTTTCTTACAGCCAGCCATCTTTCCTCTCTCTCTCTCTCTCTCTCTCTCTCTCTCTCTCTCTCTCTCTCTGGGGCTCTGTGTAGAAGTGGCTATTGGATCAGCCTCCTATGCTTTTCTAAGACATTCATATAAGATATACAGCTACATGTCTGGATGGCCTGGTTGCATTATTAACGCCTTGGAATTTAACTTAATCCTCACCCCAGTCCCCTTGCTCTCTAAATCTGTCTCTGGTTTGACTCTCTTTCAATCTCTTCTCTCTCTCTCTCTCACACTGTTTCTCTCTCCGTCACAGCACAAAATACAACAAGAAAATATTTGGCAATATTAATCGTTTTAAGGGAGGCCAGAATATCTACATAATTAAGTTATTCTCAAGTGGAATGATATTAACTGTCTCCTCCACCTTCATGATCATCTTCTTAATGTAGGACTAACTACTCCGATGGCCTCTAATTGCACACACACACACACACACACACACACACACACACACACACACACACACACACACACACACACACACACACACACAGCTTTGTGACAGAATGGGGCTGTAGAATACTGAGACGATAGAGGACTTCTAGGTGTGCATGGTCTGTTTCCTCCTGTCCTTCCTCTCCAATATAGTTGATGAATGTCTATAAGCATAGTGTGTTCGCCTCACATGGATGGCTCCTTATGTGTTTATCGGCTAGTTCCATTTCCTAGGCGGACAGCTGTGATTTGTTTTGCCCTACCAACTTATTGACCTTGGAATCACCCCATGCATCAAGTTTGCAGACGTGGGACAGGTCTATGGATCGGAATAGCGTGAAATGATCAACACAACACAAAATATCCCTACATTATTCATTGTTTAAATCAGGTTAGTGATATTAAGCTAGGTTAATATAATCAAGTGAATATATTCATCAGGATAGCACAGGGGGAAAGGTGGTCCGTCACACAGCGGAAAACATGACGTGGACAAATAGAGGCATACACAAACACATTGACTCCATTCTGTCTCAACAACAGCAATTATAAACATGCAAAATCTCTTGACATTTTCGTGTTTGCATTAATTGATGCATGCATGGAATGGATATCAATGAGAGTGTGCATCCATACATAAAAATGAATAGACCAAAAGCACTATTTTTGCACGGTACTCCTCTCACAAAGCTCGTACACAAATGAAACATTAGCAGGGGCTTAAGCTCAACTAGTGAGATCAAATCAGGCAAGTGGAGTACAGCTGTTATGCACCAAAACGCCCACCAGCACAGCCTCTTCTGAACATAAATGGCAGAACAACAACAGATCTCCTTTGAGATACGAATGCAGCGATTACAGCTTGTCCTGGTGGTTTGCCAAACCCAGAGCACACATGTTTGATACCCCCATGGCAGCTGCATTGACCGTCCGTCCCCCAAGACACTCCCTAACCAAGTACTCTAGTCAACTAAAGAAGAGAAACAAAGACAGCTCTAAATATTTTAATTTGTAGTGGGGAACTCAATCCAAAAAGGTCATTCAGATGTACTTCTAACTTTGATTTAATTCTTATTTTTTCGGTCCCTAGGATAACGTTCAAAGAGGGTGTCCAATTATGGTGTGTGTGTGTGTGTGTGTGTGTGTGTGTGTGTGTGTGTGTGTGTGTGTGTGTGTGTGTGTGTGTGTGTGTGTGTGTGTGTGTGTGTGTGTGTGTGTGAGAAGCACTTGCAGCTGGGTGGTTGTGGGCAACAGTAGTCCAGATAAGTGAAGCCAATACATCACTCCTCCGCTATTTGGAGTAATGATTGAAGGCATCAGTGGATGGGCTGTTCTTGAATGCTGCTCTAGGATGGGCCTGTTACTCTTGACTTTCAAAGCCACTTTGCTGTGTTGGTAGCTTCAGTTGCTATTACATCAATTGCCATAGTGGAGACTTTTTTGTTAAAGGTCTGAGGAAAAGCTAAAACTCAAAAGGAAATTGAACCCACCTCCCTAGGTTGATTAAAACTGAGTTCATCCCACTGAAGTTGATGCTCAAAAGGTCCCTGGAATAAGTAATTGTTACTCAAAGCACACAGTTTCATATACAGTCCTCCCTGTTAGCAATTTGCAGCAGGCATGGTAAACGTATAGAAAATGTCCAAGTGGATGAAATGTCCTCATAAGCCATGGAAATGTCATGGAAAATTGCTAAGTTTCGCTGCAAAACATTCTACATATTCGGTAGGGCTCAAAGGTGCACAATTATCCGTGAAAGTAGATAAGCCAGTCTGCAACGCCTTTTGAGGAGACACTTGTATGAAATGTCAGTAAACATTCTGTAGAAATATCCGTCACTAATACTACACTGGATTTCGCTGAATTTGGTTCCCAGTTGTCATGGATTTGAAAGAAAACGAGTTTGTCTTGCATGCTACTCGTTCAATGGAGATCAGGGTGACAGTGACCGTTAAATGAGTCTCTCCATAAGCACAGAAAGGTAACGGACAATGGCCTGGACAATGATACGCTAATAGAGTAGGAACCCTGAGCAGGAGCAGACAGCAACACACAGCAGCTTGTATTCAGCTGGGACTCATTTATTAACCACATGCTCCCCTGTCATGTTTTCATATTGGTACGATCCGTCCCTTGGCCCCGCGGTCACCCTGGCCCCGCTGGTTTTTCCAAAATGTGAAGGTACTCGATGACATGGATCGTGTGCTGAATTGGAGACATGTGTCTGTGTTTCACACGGCTTGTATCATTTTCAGCCGGGCAGAGTATTGTATTGACAAAATACTCGAACACCCGTGATAGCTCTCTTTATAGACCTCCAACTTGAAAACCGTCCATGAATTATTGCTATTACTCATTATTATTGCCTTTATTATTGCGCTCATCCCATTTTGGTGTGATTTTGCATAAGCAATGCATGTCTGTCCGTGTTTATGTGTTCATACGTGCCTTCAAACCGTTGACGAGCTAAGCCGGCCAAATGTAAGATACACTCCTAATCTTCTCAGTGCGTGTGTGAGTTCATCTGGCCACTGCTGCTGTTGTCCGTTTCATGTGTGCATAATTGTCTAACAGCTGGCTGTGACCAGTGGACCGTATGAGTAAGACTGGCAAACGACAGCTGCTTGCAACTGGAAGACGACTGCATTTTGTCTTAATCGCTGTCAAGCTCTCGGTAAGCAGGAAAGATCTCAATAAATACCAAAACACTGTCAATAAATGATCATCTAAGAAATACCACACATTCCCCCCCAAACACACAACAAAGATGTGTAGGTGTATGAATAATGTCAGGTGTATGACCTTGATAAATGTTTGTAGCATTTAAAATGCATTGGTGCTTATCCAATAAAAACATTACCAAAGGTAACTCTAATAGAAAACTCTATATTGAGATAAAAGTGTTTACAAAGTTAGACCTGTCACCCAGATTCAGAGGGACTCCATGCATCCTCAATGCCTTTGGATGTTGAATTTGCACATTTGTAGTCTAGTCTAGCTCGTCTGAAGGCCAAAAATACAAGAACCAACACTCTTTTCCTGCTCCTTTTTCCCAAATCATCCCACTGTGTTTCACATCTCTGAGCACAACAAACTCCTGTACGGCGGACTCGCACTGCTCCCAATCACAACAACAACAGGCCATGAATGTGCACACATGAACTTTCTCCCAGTGTCCAATGCTGATCCTATATCCTTGATGAGTCAGATAACGGTGGCATTAGCGGGCCCTAAATCCCCCCTCCACCCTGCTGTATGAAATGCCTTAGTTTGAGTCCATTATGTAATCCTGAATCCAGGCCAAAGACAGTCTCTACCCTTAGGTCAATTGCAATTTGATGGTGCATTTGGATTTCATCCTTTCGTATGGCAGTGGGTTAAGCCTAAATATAGACACGAAGCTGTGACGCTGTTCGTTTATTATGAGGGATTGACAGGGAATCTGTGCCTGTTCTTATTGTATGGTTCAGAGATTATTATTAATATTCGGGATTTGTTCTGCCTATAGCTCATTCCCTGATTGCTCAAAAATGTTCAGCAATGTCATCCACATTGGTATTCTGTTATGCAGGGACCAATTCCCCCATAAGGGGCGCTATGATTCGTGGTCATGGTAAAATGTTCAGCAATTTTGACTTTTGGATCCATATGCTCGTCTGGAGAGATTTCTCTGTGAAAGTTTCAAGAAAAATTATTTAGATCAAACGACACACAAACGGGGAGCAAATAAAGACCCTGTGCTGTAACACAAGGACCCACCCCAGTTGCATCTAGGAGTAATGACACGCCTCCATGAAGCACTTGAGAAGGGCGGTCGTTGGGTCGACGGTGCGTGGGCTGTGGATACCTTTCATGACTGCTAGCAGTCCTGGTTTGGATGGTTTTAATCAACCATCTACTCCTTTCTTTGCTTCTTCCAGAATGCGTGGAGGCACCTGGGTGTGTGTAATAATGACAGTGTGTGTGGATTGGAATGAATGCCAATTTGGAGTGTGCTCAGGGAAGCCAAAGCCAATCACCCCTCCAAGCAACTCTGCCAAGAAGACTCAAAACCTTGGATCGAGATGAAAGGATTTTTTAGATAATTAAAATAGCAATCTGTGCTCTGGTGAAATATTGAAAGATGCATAAAATGTTGTTGCTTAATTCTCATGAAATCCTTTTAATTTATTAAACCTACACAATTAACGATTGATAAGAAATGGTAATAGGCCTTTTAAATTAAATGATGATCCAAAACGTAAAGTGACTAAAGTAGCTTACATATTAGGATATTGTTTCGGCAATATCCCAAACCAATGATCACATCGATGGTCTGTTTTGGTTTCACCAACAATTCAATGTTGTATCTTTCATCACTGTGCTCCTTCTTTAGTCAGCCAATCAGGTCAAACACCTTGAGAATGGATGTGCTAAGAACGAAAAAAACTGTTGGTGATGATGGTGATATTTATTTTCCACCCCATTCACACAGCCTGAAAAAAAAGGATCCATGCAATATTTATGAAGTTTAAATTGTGGTAAATGTCGCTGTGTTAAGTCCTCTGCCAAACCCAAGACAGCAGCCTACCTTTCTTCCTTTTGAAGCAAAATAAAGTAAATGCCTTGTTCATCCAGATTTGAGCATGTCTGCTGTCAGTCTTGAGACGTTAAATGTGTAGTGTGTAGGATTTACTGGCATTTAGCGGTGAGATTGATGTAGGTGAAGCTACGCTTCTTAAATTCATGTGATTATACACTTTAATACACATACAATTTTTCTTTCGAATATTGTTTTCCTTTCTGCTCAGTTATACACACTACATCTTTAATCTTACGACTTTAAGTATCAAAGCTTGATTGTGTCTCCAGGCTTATCATGGAGTGAGGGCGATGTTTTCTGAGATATCTGCACCGTACGATGATGGCCAACTGACAGCGTCACTGTCCTTGATCCAGCCCTCTGAGGCCAGAAAGCATTTTGTGTCTGTGTGTTGTATGTATTCACACACACTGTCATCCTTAATGGGGACATCTGAGGACTCTCTCATTTGTTGGAGTGTGTTGAAAAGTTTGACTCTCAAAGCAAGTATTTCTTGGTGGTGGTGTAACACACATTCAAGAGTTTTAATTTTTCCATTTACATGTAAATTGTTTAACAGACTCTGCAAACCTCGTTCATTTGCGATGGTCTGTTGAAGTTCAAACATTGTTGGGGTTCAGTGGCTGTTTATCATTTTTTTAACTAGAGACCGATCCACCATGACACGCAAGATACTTGTACAGTTTACAAAGTGTTTCAGCAATACTCCAAACCTGCAATCCACACTGATGCTGTGTTTTGGTTTCATCATCAATAAGATGAGCTAGCTTTTCAACACTTTTCAACACTAACTCAGACAATCGCCGAAAAAACCTAGAGAATGGATGGTCTAAAAAAACGGTGACAAAGAACAGGTAAAGATGATAGTGATATTTCTTATCAACACCGTTCACACATGCCTCATGTCCCTGACAAAAAACAACAACAAAACAATATTTTAGAAGTTTAAATTCTGGTAAGTAGTGCTGAGCGATCGTCCTCTGCCAAACACAAGACAGCAGCCTACAGTAGGGAACAGTATTTAAAGCTCTCCTGTGTGAAGCACACGAAGGAGGGGGGGGTGGTGGTGGTTTTTGTGGAGGAGGTTGTCGTGACTTGCTGATAATTGAATGCCAAGAGTATTCATGTTATTTCGTTTTATCTCCGGTTGTACGATGAAGCCACGCAGCACGACTGTTAGGTGATGGATTACCTCACACGTGCATTAATTTTTTCCTTCCAAATCCATTCAGTTTGATCTGATATGGTTTTCCACTCATAAATACATATGCAACCTGGAATACATCGTAAGCCTCTGCCTGAGACGGTCTCTACTAAGTTTCAGGCTGATGCTTTTACGGTTGAGACCACTCTTAGAGTTGGGTCGGCTTAGATCAGGAGGTCGAGCAGTTAACCGAAAGGTTGCTAGTTCGATCCCCAGCTCCTCCTAGCTGAGTTGATGTGTCCCTGAGCAAGACACTTAACCCTAACTGCTCCTGACGAGCTGGCTGTCGCCTTGCATGGTTGACTCTGCCGTTGGTGTGTCAATGTGTGTATTAACCGATGTATAAAAGTATAAAACCGCTTTGGATAAAAGTGCCCCTAATTGTAATTGTAGAGTGGTACGGCTGGCTTCACTGGTCAAATCATTGGTTAAACACGCCGTATGGGCCTTACACACCTGTTTAATGTCAGGGAATGCCATCCTTATGGCATTCCCAGCATTATTACACCTTGACCCTGGAATGTTTTGGAACCCTGTCCGTCAACTATCTCACTCTAAAAGAAAGTCAATTAACCCATGACAGCTGAAAGAGCTCCATGAATTGGTGAAAAAGGTCAACCTGCCCTATGTCCCTTGTCTACTGCGGCTTTTCGCTCCATTGATTCCAAATATCTGAACTACAAAGCAATAAATCTCTTGCTCTGTAAGGTGACCTTGGGTGTCTTGAAAGGCGCCTCTAAATTAAATGTATTATTATTATTATTATTATTTAAATCGTGCCCATCCACGAGTCATTCCATCAAGGGAAATCCCCTCTGTAAATCATTATATTCTGGTTCACTTTTGGATCCCAATGCGATGGCTCCTGCATATACCTAGTATTTTCACCGGAACATTGTGGTAGCAGCTAAGTTGACCGATTTGGGGTTTCCAAACAGTATCCCTCCTCCATGACCCCTAATCTATGGTATTGACTGCTTTAAAGTACCATGAATCGATTAGTCTTAAAGCTTTTATAGATCTGTCATCTGCAGTCCACTCCCAGAGAGAGACTCAACCCTCTTTTACCTCAGTGATGGCTGGTTTATGCTGAGCAGGGACGCCGGCCAGTTGAAGATACAATATATATTTATAGAGGAACACAATCACTTAATCTGATGAAATGCAGAATCAATGATGACTCACTTTGGTCAGAAATTCAATCATGAAGTGCACCATGCGAGCAGAAATCTGACAGATTATGTTTTCTATTTGTATTTGTTGAAAGCAGGTCATTGTAAATGGTCCACCGTGTCCCCTTATTTGATTGTGTTCTGACATTCACGTGACAGACGGTAACCGTGGCAACCTTCATTGGACTTTTAATAACTTATTCTCGGCTAGAGTAAACACATACTCTCTGGTTTTATTGAGTCACCGTGCTTTACGGAGCGGTAGTCCAACATAACATTATAATGTGTTCTTGATCCTTTTATATTTCCTAAACTTGGATACAACACTGGTAGTAACTTGCCTCGTGTCTCTGTGTGTTTATTCTGTTGCTTAGAAGAATTTCCGTCTTTACACATTTCAGGGACGTAAGTCCCTGAAATGCAGTGGGAGAGGAATTTTAATTTGAAGGAGGAGACAAGAGGAATTTTTAATGTTTAATGTTGACTCTCGTCTCTTCTCCGCCCACTCCTACAAAACAAAAGCGCTTTGGGAGTCATTCAACACAAGTATTGTTTGGCCCACTTCACTATTGTTTACTTATGCAAAGGATTTTTAGTGGAAATAAAATCATGATGAGGTTTAAAATAAAATGATTTTTTTTTTTATTGTAGATCTATATGAGTAAGCAGCTTTGTGATTCATAGTTGTTCTTGTGTATATAGGTGTGTGTGTGTGTGTGTGTGTGTGTGTGTGTGTGTGTGTGTGTGTGTGTGTGTGTGTGTGTGTGTGTGTGTGTGTGTGTGTGTGTGTGTGTGTGTGTGTGTGTGTGTGTGTATTAGTGCATCTTTTTATATTGCTACATTAACCCTTCTGCTAAATTTGTAGGGGGTTGCATAATCATCCTTTTTTTCTCTCTCCATTAATAGTTCTTTATCCTCTGGCCTATTTGAATCCAGCTGCTGTATTAGGCAATTCATGAAACAATCACTCACGACAAACTTTTTTAAGCATTTTTTAAGTGAGATTGACACAAACTAAAGATTCTCATCTTTTGATCATCATTACCAGTATTTTCATAGTGTGTCGTAACTCCAAAACCTTGCTTGTTTGTGGGGCGAAAGAACACTCAATTGAATTTGACCATTGATCTATTCTAGACGTCGCTGGAGAGAACCAGGCGGTTCCTAATGAGACTTCAGCCGGTTAGCAGATCCATATTCAATACCAGTACTCCAGTGGTCACCGGTCAGGTTTTAATGCTGGTCATATATTTAAAAATACTAAAAATCCCTTTGCACATATTTCAGTCCAACCAGTGATACATGCCTCGGCAACATGTCACCCCTTGGATGGACACCAATTTCATCCAAATTTCGACACATTTCATTATTATTACAATTAGTTATAATCCATTGTGTTTATCCTATGTTGCCCTCCTACTCCTAAATACAGACTCAAACCCTTGCTTCCTGCACCCACAGATTACATTAGAATACATCTTTATTACCTTGTCAGAATTTCACTGCAGCTGAAGGGATCTGCTCTCAGACCCAAACTGCTATTTGCTCAGCAGCACCATTGTAAGCGGAACGTGGTTGCTAATGCATTTTGAAGTAGCTGAAGGATATTTGGCCCTGGGCTCTATGCATAACACCACGGCGGCCCCTTATATCACCTCCTGGCCACATATAAGGGCCCACATTATTTCTTGCCGTTTTCCTTGTGTCTAATGCACCTCACTGACACCTTGTGACCCATCGCTCTATTACATAGAAACGCACATGCACAAGCTCAGGCCCACACACACAGGTTTGCACACGCACACAGACACAGACACACACAAACACACACAGACTACTCCAGTGGAATGCTTCAGACCACGGCGGCTGTCGGAGAGGGAGGTGAATGGTCCCAGAGTAGGGTGACTACTGGATATTGGATCAATACCTTGGCCATGTGGTCACAGCCCGACGTGTGTGAATCATAGTAACACCTTCATCATCGTCTTTGTTCTGTCCACCTTTATAACACATTTGGTGCTGTGTGTGTATGTGTGGGGGTAACGGATAACAGTAGATCCCTGTTACTACTGTTGTAGTTCTCCTGAATCGGGATTCTTAGGGTCGAAGCAGGGCATCTGTGTGTGTGTGTGTGTGTGTGTGTGTGTGTGTGTGTGTGTGTGTGTGTGTGTGTGTGTGTGTGTGTGTGTGTGTGTGTGTGTGTGTGTGTGTGTGTGTGTGTAGTTGATCAATGGTTGTTAACAGTAACATTATAGCTTGTCTTAGCTTAGCTTGTGTTGTTTGAGACAAGTTCAGTTTAGCTTTTTTAGCCGACCTGTAACATCTTTCAGAAAGAATGTGGACAAATAAAATTACATTTTCATAGAATATTAAATATTCCAGTATAAAATGAGACATGACAGACAGCGTATCTATTTATGTTGCTCTTCATGTGTGTATGAGTTGAGAACACATGATTCTCAGTTTGGTACTTTCTCAAAGCAGAAAGTACCCTTTTGAGCACCGTGTGACACATAATGTCTCAACCATGAGGCTATCTGTGCCCAAACCAATGCAGTATCGTTTGACACCTGAAGGCTACGGTTTAGAAAAGGTGAGAGAGAGAGAGAGAGAATGGGTGAGGTTGAGGAGAGAGAGGGAGAGGAAGAGGGAGGGAGGGAGGGAGAGAGCGAGACGGACGATGAAAGCCAGTCCGCCAAAGACTATGCGAACTAGTGACTAACACCGAGAGGCAAGGCGGAAAGAAAATCCCCAAATAAAAATCTGCGAGCTCATTTCCAAACTTCAAAGAAAGCCTCATCCCTGCCTCCTGCGTCCAAGGTGCCTTCAAGGTGACTCCAAACTCTTCCTTTTGTAGCCAGAGCCATACTCCACCAGCAGCCTCGCATTAAAGCAATGGTCTAAATCCAGCCAACATCCAGGACAATGGTAGCCTTTATTTTAGAACCGCAGACCCGAGGCGACAGACCTGTTTTCTGTGCTTAATTCGTATCCTTATTTAGCCAGCCGTGCTTTTATCTCGTTTCCTTCCCGGCGACTCGTGATGAATGAGTTGGCGCGTCGCTCCTGCCGGATACAACGCCTGGCTTCAGTAAATTGTGCAGATTGCAGCCAGCGGTGCCCGTGTAAATCACACCCCCTCGGCGACCCCAATCTGCTGTTATCGCCCCGCTGTAGTTATCTATAAAGACACAAAGAACCCCCTTTTTACTGCGGGACTGACACCGGGCTGGTTGATTGTCTGTCACGCGGGGGGCCTTGAACCCCTCACCCCAGTGGAAGACGGGAGGTCAGCGTGGTGTGTGTGACGCTGTTGAACGCACTAAGGCCGCTGGCCCCGTGTATAACAAGCGTCACACACACACGGTCGCATCCTTCGTTGTCCTTGTTGTTCAGAGCACATGCGCGTCCTCCGCTGTGCGCACTTATCCGGGGGGCCTTGTCGACAGGCAAGCTAACGACGCATACAAACCGACACACGTAGTTCCCAGCATGCACCACTCAACCCAGGGGCGACCTATAGCTGTGCCCCGTCCCGCCCTCTGACCTGTGATTGGTTGACAGCGGAAAGGGGAGGGGGCTTAGGAGGGTGAGAGCCTCATGTGGGGGGGGGGGCAGGTCAGTGTTGGAGCTTGTAGATCACGGCCTGTGACAGGGCCCAGGGACAGTTCGTTGGCAGCACAGGACCCCAAAGCCGGCCCTGTCCCAGCGCCTGGTGGGGCCATCGATCACGCCCCCGTCCCCCCTCTAGTGCTAGCTCTTCATCAGAGCCAAGGAGGAGGAGGAGGAGGAGAGGAAGGGAAGGGAGACAGGTTGTAAAAGATGGGCTGGCCTCCTCCTCCACTTGTCCCCTCGGCCCCGGGGCCCTTGCTCAACTTTATTGCCTCTGATGAGCCGGTGGTTAGCAGGCTCATTAATAACGACAGCTTGCTGGAATCAGATTTTTTTACTCCAGAGTTCCTTCTCTATCTGTCTCTGCCCATCTTTCTGTCTGTCTATGTGTGTGAGTGGGGGAGGGTCTGTCTGCCGTATCCATCCAGCCGGGTTTCTGTCTGTCTCTCTAGGCCTGTCTATCTGGCTCTGTCTGGCTCTTAATATACCGCGATATCTATCCACCAGTCTCTCGTCTCTCTCTCTCTCTCTCTCTCTCTCTCTCTCTCTCTCTCTCTCTCTCTCTCTCTCTCTCTCTCTCCCTCTCCCTCTCCCTCTCTCTCTCCCTCCACTCCGGGGGTCTGTGTTGGTTCTGGCAACCAGAGACTCTTTCCCGATCCCCCTGGTGCTGAGGCATCCGGGGGGTGCTTCGTATTTAATCTCCACTCAACCACCCAGCCACCTTGGACGTTAAGTGTTTTTGTAATTTTGCGTGTGCTACCTAATGTACGTGTTATCATTATTTTCGTTAGAATAACCGCCTGTTAAATGTTTATATCTTCCCAGCCTTGATTGCCGTCAAAGTTAGAGCGCGAGTTAGTTCGTAATTGCTGCTGCAGTACCCTTTGGCGTTCACGGTTAATCCTTTTGCTATTTCCGCATGGGAGACTGCTTAAGTTTGCACATTATGCAGAAAGGCTTCTAATTCAGCCTTCTGTTGTATTTAAGCCGGGTGGTCGGTTGTATCCGCCCACTTGTATCCAATAGTAATTGGACCCATGGGTGTATGAATATTCAGGTCCATTTGTGTCTTCATCTTTGTGGACTCGTGTCTGCGTGAGGGGAGGAGAGGGAGTGTCACTGTTGGTGTTCCAGGGCCTTTTGTGCACCGTGAATGTGTTTTTTGTTGTGTGTAGGTCGTTTTTTTGCGGTGTGTTTGAAACCTGTACGCTCTCCGTGGGAACTCGCTGCTTGAGCTGCTTCACGTGAAGGTGAATGTGTTCATTTTCTGGCAACATGCTTGGCAGGGATAACTGGAAGGCAGTGGAGGAGGTGCAACTCAAACGTTTTAGTTTTTTTTCAAACACACATGAGTCCATCGCTTGGTGAAAGAAGTGCAGCTCCATTGATAATTCAACCCCTTGTGAATGCTAGCGTTTTTCCACTTGAAGAAAACCTTCCATTGTTTCCGGCACAACCGATATCTCGCTCTCGTCTTGTGAATATGGTGGTTCTCGAGGCAGGCTGTTAAAGGTTGTGTCTCCTCGTGCTGTTTTGATCAGGGAGTAATGTGGCAGCGAGGTCGATGGCAAAGCAGCACTGATGAGGAGGAGACGCCATGTAGAGTCGGAGTAAAGGGTAGATAACCCATAATCGATAATCCTTCTGCACATAGGAGACGGGGGTCGATGATTAAACCCAAGCAGGACAAAGACACACAACAGCGGGTACGCTTATTATGGGAATAGTATACCTCAACTGGATCTCCATACCATTCCTTCAAATACACACATTCTTACGAAGCATCATGTAAGCACATATCTCGTTTCTCTTACCTACCTCAGGGAGGGGGTTGGTTCAGGTAATGTGTGTGTGTGTGTGTGTGTGGGGGGGCTTTGCATGTCTTTGCATCAGCTTGCCTACTGATTTAATGCATGGTGAGGCAGAGGGGGGGCTGGGTCTTGGAAAGGTGCCTCAAGCTTGTTCTCATGGCCGGGGTGGGGGGGATGGAACCGATGCATGCTTGCCTTTCTACTCTTAACCTCTGGACGCCCCCCTTTCATCACCCCCGCCCCCCCCCCCCCCCCCCCCCCCCCACTGCGACGTCTCCTCCCCTTCCCCCCTCTCCTACCTTTGCGTACTTATCGTTGATATGTTTATTCATTTTATCACGTTTCCTTTGCTGGTGATAAAATATGATTGAATGCTCCCAACGTTGTTAAGGTGGTTTAAGTTTTAGAGCTAAGGTTGATGTTCTCTGTCTTGCCCTCACTCTTTTCTCTCAGTGCCTCCAGTCTCTCTCTCTTTCCTCATTTCTTTCTTTCTTTCTTTAGTTTGTTTGTTTGCACCCTTTGTTCCTTAATTCGTTCTCTCGTTCTCTCTTTCTCTCTTTCGTTCACTGCTCGTTTTCTCTTTCTCTGTCACTCTCTCTATCTGATTATATCTATCGTATATTTAATGTAATCTCGTGTCGGTTTGCTAATGTTTGAAGTCCTTTTTTCATTTGCCTGTATTTCTACCTACCTCTTATAATTATCCCCACTATGTTGCCGTTGTTGTTGTTGTGTTTTGATGCCATTCCTCTGCGTGGTGAGCTGTCTAACCCCCCCTTCGTTGGTTCTGTTGTGGCGCTGCCCAGTCCAGGATGACGCTGTCCCAGGTACACAGGAGTACATTATGTTACGCCAGGACTCCATCCACTCCTCGGCGGACATAAGGAGTAAGGGCTCTCCGTTTCGTGCTAAGTGTCACGAAATCTTCTGCTGCCCGCTGAAGCAAGCCATCCACAAAGAGAGCTCAGAGCCCGAAGGTTTGTGTTTTACACCCCACACCCCCCTTTCCCTCCTCCTCGCTGACTTTGCTTTGGGTTGTTTATTTGTTTTGTTCCATTCTTTTTTGGGGTTGTTGTTATTGTTGTCATAACTCGCTGCTCCCCCTCCTTGCTTGTTTCTCTCCCTCTCAGTCTCAATACCTCTCTCTCTGTCTCTCTCTCTCTCTCTCTCTCTCTCTCTCTCTCTCTCTCTCTCTCTCTCTCTCTCTCTCTCTCTCTCTCTCTCTCTCTCTCTCTCTCTCTCTCTCTCTCTCTCTCTCTCTCTCCACAACTCCCTCTCCCTTTCCTTCTACCTTTCCCTCTCCCTTTCCCTCTCCCTTTCCCCCACTCTCACTCTCACTCTTTCTCTTTCTCACTCTTCCTGTGCGTGGGTCTGTGTGTGGCTTCCTTCTCTGGGCCAGCCTCTCCCCCTCCCAGACCCCTGGCTTGGCTGCTGCCAGCCTGAGGCACACACTCCAGACACGACAAACAAACAAACAAACACATGGACAAAGGAAGTGCAAGTGGGAGAGCGATCGCAGAGGGAGGTGGCTGCCGGCCTCACTGTGCTCCCTGGCTGAGCAGCTAGGCTCGCTGCCTTCCTTCCACTGTCTTCGATCCATCCCAGTTAGCCAGGCTCCAATTAGAAACTCCACCCTGCGAGTCTCTCAATCTGCTGCTGATAATTAGTCCAGCTACCAGAAACGACCTCAGCCTTCTTTCTTTCTTTCTTTCTTTCTTTCTTTCTTTCTTTCTTTCTTTCTTTCTTTCTTTCTTTCTTTCTTTCTTTCTTTCTTTCTTTCTTTCCCATCTTCCCCCCATCTCAATTTCTTCCATTCGTTCCTCACTATCCCCGGTCCATTATCGAGGCTCATTGACCTTTTCCTTATCTGTCTCCAGCTACACTCCCTCCTCTGGTCATTGCAGCAGCATGTAAATAAATGTCATTGGTTTCTGTATGGAAAGGGCATACGGTGCTGTACAGCAGAGTCCCTCTTAGCAATACTGCAATGTTGTCTTCTAAACTTTCTGTGTGCCAAACTCTGCGACCCCCATATTTGTCATTGACACAAAAAGAACAACTTCCTTTGTTTTCAGACGTCAGAAATTCAGTAGGCCGCATCATCCCTCATATGTCTTTCCTTTGTCATATCATGTTTTCTATGACTGTCAAGAGAGATGAAGAGAGAGAAACGAACAGCAGGACAAGTGAGGGACTGTCAAGGGAGTAAATAAAGGGATGGTAAGACAAACAGACGGACACAATGAATCAGACAGATGGACAGATGAAAGGGGTTCTACGAGGAGTAGTGTGAATGTCTTATTCTGTTTGTCTGGGGTGCCGGGTGGACGTGACTGAATTCACAAAGGAAGGCAGGATGACTCTACATGCGCAAGCTGCTCAGGAGGACAGCATTACTGTCGCTGCATGATGTGTCTGGTGTGAACGTGTGTGTGTGTGTGTGTGTGTGTGTGTGTGTGTGTGTGTGTGTGTGTGTGTGTGTGTGTGTGTGTGTGTGTGTGTGTGTGTGTGTGTGTGTGTGTCAAACTGTGCAGAGAGTTTGTCAAAATAAAAATTCCGAACCAATTCCAGGGCTTTGATGAATCTATTTGGAAAGATTTCAATAAGGATGGGATGCATATAGACTATAGGATGAGGACAGTATAGGATGCTGTAGAAAGTGACAAGGCAATGCATTTCTGACGATTTTAGGATGTCGGTGTTCTGTTACCAGTAAACAGTGATGTCATCTTTTAATGTCGCGGCCCTGCAGACACGGCTGGACGATAATGACACAGTGATTACACCGTGTGGCAATTACATCTGCAGAACGTACACGCAGATCACTACGTTTCTGTTTGACGTCATTGTTCACTGTCGAGGTCCGGCAGGCAAAGAATCAGCGATAACAGCACAGTGATTACACCGTGATACAGTTACATCTGCGGGGCATATCGGGGAATCACTGCCGTTCTGTAATGCCATGTTTGTTCGCAGCACACATCGACATCATCGTTCACCGTCTAGGTGCACAGATCTGGCAAAAACAAGACTAGGACGACGCGACGATTCAACTTAAACCGCCGCGCCGATTCAACCGCAGCACTGATCGCCAGACGACTACCATTCTGTGATCTCACTAGTCCTTAACACTGTTCCCTTCGTTGCTTGTGAGGACGACACCGTGATCAAAACTATAATGTTGTGCTTTCATCCGGAACGTGAAGGCCCCCGGCCCGTCCCTCCGCCCTGTAAGCCCCGGCGCTGAACCTCCGAGGGGGATTACACGGACCGGCCGGCCTACACCTGAAGGTGTCTGGGAGCAGGCGGCAGAAGTCCCCTCTGCCTGCTCCCGGGGAACACGCATGCCAGCACACGGCACCATCAGCACCATGCATCGGACGTCCCTCACCCCTCTCCCCCCCCGGAGTAGGTTTTACAGCTCAGCTGCGCTTCTTCCCGATGAGCCTACAGGGATCAAAGCAAAGGCGGCTTTTTTCCTCTTCTCTTGCTCCCTGAAGGAGGGAGGGGCTTAGGTTTTTGCTTGTTATGCACCTATTCACTGACGCTACCGCTGTCTGTGTTCCCCCACCGCATCGCTAATGTTTGCCTCTCCGGTAGCCCCGCCCCTTTTTCATCTGCTGCTGCTCCGAGATGAGAGCCTTCATGAGTCGGACGCTTCTGCAAAGAGATGGGCCTAACTTAAACTCATGATTCACTCAGACAGGCATGCGGACGACCAAAAGGGTCAAAACGACGCCTGATTTGAGACGTGCTTTCTTCAAATCAACGTAAAATATGCAGATTTCGAGCATCGCTTGATACTCGCATCCAGTAATTGTGAGCCTCTTTCACCCAATCATTGATATCCAAAGTCAGACCACACTAGTCCATTAATGATCTTTCTCTCGTTCGCGCTGTGCATTCACTTCACTACACTTTGTGGAGGCTATATTGGTTGTTTAAACCATGTGCAATTCAGTTCTACATTGTAGACCTAACATTATTTTAATTTGGATCACAAGTAATAAACTGCATGCACGAACGCATGCACACAGACAGGCACACTGTGGACACCTAAACACAGTTCATAATATATATCCTCACACCTTGTGTGAACGTATGGCTGTGATTTAACACACCAATCAAACACTGGCACTCTTCCTCTGTGTTTCTCTGTCTTTCTGACCCTTCCTATCTTCTTCCTTCCTCCCTTCCTGTGTGTGTGTGTGTGTGTGTGTGTGTGTGTGTGTGTGTGTGTGTGTGTGTGTGTGTGTGTGTGTGTGTGCGTGTGCGTGTGTGTATGCTTGCATTGCACAATGCTAACGTTGTGTAGATTTTATATTTATATTTTTCCCTGACTCCAGGCGAGCTAAAAATTACCTTTACATACTTTGTGCTGCATTACAAAACATCCATAAATGAATGCATGGGACTGGACAGAATTGTCAGAATTGAAATCAAACCCCCAAGGAATTTGTAAGAGGCATGTATAATAACTGGAGTATCATGCAACAAAGATATTATTGTCCTGCTCCCGTGGAAATGCTTTTAGTTACTCTCTTTATGAAGCAGAAATGAGATACAGACAACATCAACGCATTTGGAAAGAGAAGAGAGAGAGAGGGTAACAGAAATGGAGTATCCTGTGTGCGTGTTTTTGTGTGTCTGTGTGTTTGTTTAAGTGTGATGTAATCGCCACCCTCACACATACTCAAGGTGCACACCTGTCATCTCAACCACTGATTGTGTGCTTGTTTGCTTTGGTATTTATCTGCTCTCCATGTAAGCATGGCATCACACACATACATCCCACACGCTGCTCCTCTCTGTCTGTCATACACACATAGACACCCTTTCATTACAAGAATACATTACATTTGTTCCACTGATGCTTTTATCCAAAGAGACTTACACTTATAAGTGCATTCAACCATGACGACACAAGACCAGAATTTAGAAAAATCATGCCAGTGCAAAATAATTCATCAAAGAAGGAAAGTCCTTCAAGTGCAGTCTTAAAAGATGTGTCCGACGGATGATGTGAAGGGTTTCTGCTGTCTTGATATCAGTTGGGAGCTCGTTCCCCCCATGGTAGAGCCAGGACCACAACCAATCAGGATGTTGTTCATTCGGTCCTCCTAATAGTGATGGAGTAGCAAGCCTCTTGATCGACGCATAGCGAAGTGGACAGGTCAGGTAGAGGGTCTGACCCTGTCCTGGATCTAGGATGGGGCGGAACCATTCGCCGTGACTCGACTGGTATCTGAGCAGCCACCGGAAGCCAGCGCGGTGTGCAGCGGAGGGGCGGCCGTGTGGGAGAACGCGGGTAGGTGGAAAGACCAGACGGGCTTATTATATGATTACAGCCTTACCGCCTCCCTTGTAAGTCTCTCTGGATCAAAGCCTCCGCTAAATGAGTAAAAGTACCCTGTAGTCAAGGCACGTGTTTGTGTAAAACCCTTCTGATACGCTGAAAGGCCCACGTTAAGTTGAGTCGGCGGTCATCCTCCTAACAAAGTTTTAAAACGGGCAAGGAGGTGTTGGGAAAAGAGGAAACTTTTGGGGACTTATAACGGGAAAGGAATTGGATAGCAAATAGGAGGGGCGGGAAAGTATGGTGGATAGGAGGTAAACTGTCTGCCAAATAGGTGCTGGGTTCCAACCTCAATGTTCGTAGGCTCCCTGCAGGCGTTATTGAGGTGGATGGCTAACCCCTTACCTTCTCATGCATGGCATGTATCCGAAAAGCCATTCCAAACAAATCAAATTATTGGTCCCAGCCCGTCAGTTGTGTCACACGTAGCAGACCCTTTGATACACACGCTGACACAGAATGAATTACCTGGGGTCCCGGGAGCCTCCCCTGTACAAGGATGGACAGGATGTGTGTGTATGTGTCGGTTTGTGTGTGTTTGTGAAATCCTTCTATCCCCATCATACCTTCTATCCCAAGTTGTGGTAATTAACACACTGTTTTTAGACACACACACACACACACACACACACACACACACACACACACACACACACACACACACACACACACACACACACACACACTGTTCCCAGCCGCGGCTCATGGCTTTATGGGCTAATGGTTTATCCAAGACAAGGAAACAATTAATGACTCATATATAATTATTTAATTTTTATATGAATGCTGCTCCTGTTGTTGTTAGCCTCATTATTGTTAGCGCCATTAGCCTATTGATTTGCTTCCCCTCGGGACACTAATGGAGTGTGTTGCTTGTCCGTATTAGAGTTTAAGCAAGCGCTAAGCTGTTGAAGCGGAGCCGTGAGCCAAACCGCTGAGTCAAGCCCTTGCTAATGGAGGCTAACAGAGAGGTTGCTGACGGATGGGAAGACAGAAATAAACCATAAAAAGGGAAACACTTTAATAAATAACATTTCCCAACATTCACTCATTCACACAAGGCAATGTACGGAAGAAAATTTAAGTATTAGGTAAGGGCGTATGTCTCAGTGTATGTTTTAGGCATAATGTATTGCTTACTCTCCAATAAAATTACCTGAATCATATTTTGTTCTGTATTTTCTGGTAAAAAAAAGGCAAAAATAGACACTTACTTTGTGTGCATTGGATATGTATTGTTGTCAGACCTTTAGTGTACAGAGTTTTCCATGTGACGGAAGATACTGTGCTAGGCCAGATATTTATCTACCTCTGCCACCTTGTCGTTGATTAACGCGACTGTTTTAGGAAAACACGAGGGTGAATTTATCCAGAAAATATATTCTGCGTCGCAGGAGACGAGAGCGAAGAAAAAAAGAAGGTCTGTGAAGCGATGATAAGTCTCGGCACATCCCCTCATTTGCATGCCTGCTTCCTTCTCCAGTGTTTCCATTCCGGCACAGTTTTGATATTTCGATTTTCATTTTTTTTCCATTTACTGTCAACTATAGGGCCTACTTTTAGGAGACAATTTGCCTCCGCCCAAAACATCTCGGTGAAACCAAATGGAATGTGTTTTGTGTTTTGTCTAGGGCTTGTTGTTATTGGAACCGCAAACTATACTGGGCACTGGCAGAGGGGGACAGCAAGGATGGGTTTCCACCGAGGAGTAACATGATGTTCCTACCAGAGCCTTCTCGGGCTGGAACACAACAGGCCTGTTTGGAGGGGACATGTCGACAGCTGGGAGCGTCTTCTGAGATCTGGGGTTGGGTCAGAGATTATGTAGAACATGGGCCCGGTTTGCCCCCGGAGGTGCTTGGCGGTGTGCCATGGCTGATTCTCACCGAAGCTGGCTGTGGATGCTGTGGTTGTGAACACCCTAAAAAGACTTCACCGCACAACACCCCATCTATAAGAGGGGTCATTGTTAGTAAATACAGTATATGTGATATATATATGTATGTATATATATATATGTATTTTGTATATATATGTATATATATATATATATATACATATATATATATATATATACATATGTCTATATATATATATATATATATATATATATATATATATTATATATATATATGTATATATGTATACATATTATTACTAGGGAGAGAACATTAGAGATACCGTTCTATATATATATATATATATATATGTATATATATATATATATGTATATATATATGTATATATATATATATATGTATATCTGTATATATATATATATGTATGTATGTGTGTATGTATGTATGTATGTATGTATATATATATACATATATGTATGTATATGTATGTATATATATATATATATATATATATATATATATATATATATATATATATGTATGTATGTATGTATATATTGTATATATATTATATATAGATATTATATATATTATATATACATATTATATATATATATGTATACATATATATGTATACATATTATTACTAGGGAGAGAACATTAGAGATACCGTTCTACTATGGAATAGCGCATGCATCTATGCATTCAATCCACCTCTGTCTTGCAGTGTATAATCGTATAGTTTATCTTTTATCTTATACATGGCAATGTCTCTTTTCATTAGATCTGGCAGTAAAGCCGTGTTTCAGTAGTGTCTCATGTTCTAAATAATGTAAGTAGGCACAACGACAGTTTTCCCTTGTCTCTTTGGCCTTGTTTTAGGTGGCCAGGCTATCGTTTCCAGGCTAAATGGTCTCTCTCTCCTTGGTTGTGGTATCTATATACTGTTTAGGAGGAGGTAGTTGGTCCATGCTTAGAGGTGTTTTGGACACTTCCAAGGCATCCAGTGGCATTCACCTTAGATTACTGCAGACTCTGCTTTTCCGGCGCTTTCTCTCTGCTACGTTATCCTCAAGGCGCCTGAATAAAGACAGCTTACTAGCGTTCTTTGAAAGGCAGTTAGCTGAGCTTGTCAAGAATTATGCCCATGTTACTTTTGAGCAGAGAAGACATCCCATTACACTCAAGCCTGCAGTTTGGGCATGAAACAAAATTTCCTGAATATTAGGGTCTGAGGAGGTAGTTAACCAAGGAGCTCATTCCGACTGGCGTTCTCAAACGGCATTTTACTGCCCGTCTGTCAGCGAGTTTCAGGCCTCCAAGGGATATTGAAAGTGTAGCGGATACAGCGCTACAGAAGGAGGTGTTCATAAATAATGCATCGGCCTTATGAAGTGGTACTCCTCCATGTGTCAAACTTCAGTCCCCTTGTGATTTTTGCAATGTATTCACTGTTGACTTATCCTTGACGGAAGTTGAAAACATGTTGTCCATCACCACTCGGTACTTATGGATACTGGGAGGTGTCCAGATAAATTTATAGGGCTATATTTATGCAAATATATCCACACGCACACAATGTGTGTATGTGTGTGTGTGTGTGTGTGTGTGTGTGTGTGTGTGTGTGTGTGTGTGTGTGTGTGTGTGTCTGTATGTGCCTGTGTCTGTGTATATGTTTGTGTGTGTGTGTGTGTGTGTGTTTGTGTGTGTGTATTTGTGTGAGTCTGCGGTTATGTATATTTGATTGCTCCGTAAGACCTTGGGCCTTATGGCAGTCATTAGCGCTTGTGTTAGCTGCTAATCCAGTTGCTACTCATATAATTACACAGCCCCACACACACCACACCAGGTCACGCAGCCAAACTGACAGCTGTCTGCTGCTGTTGATCCGAATCCACGACGACACACGGACCCAAATTGATTTTGTCTTTCAAATCTTAAAAAACAGTAAACAGTGAACTCAGAAAAAGATCTGAATAGAGAATCAAACTGGCTTGATTTACCCACGAATAAACAGGATTCTCTGCCATATTTCATGGTGTTCTGTGTGCATCGGCTGTGCGCTTCACCACTGAGACAAGCAGTGACTCAGGAGGACACAGCATAACCCCCAGACGCTGGTCCCGCCTCCATTCCGTGGGCTCGTGTGAGGACTGTACCATGTTGTGTATGATGTCATGGTTACCAGGCAGACTTTGAGCCAGTGCTGCTGACCCTACACAAGTATCGGCGTCTCGTAGTTGACACACTTCACTTTCTGGCGGTCAAACCATCGGTACATCTGTCCCTGTTCGTGTCTTTTTTTCTGTGTCTTTGGATGAACCTTAGATGTGTTGCAGTACACCTGAGCTCGTAGGTGACACAGAGACACCCTGGACCTATGGTTAACATTGCGGATCTTTATTATTATTTGATTCATAATCTCCATATTATGTGTTCATGTCACACATGTCGTCATTTTGAGAGCTCATTTTTTAGTGAGAAACTACTGATCTTCATTCGAACCTGTTCAAATGGTTAAATTTTCTCGGGCATGATAACTATTATCCTTGTTCTTTTTATATTATGAAGGCACAAATAATGATTTCCATTTTTTCAATGGTCGAAAGCAATTCCACTGAAATATAATTTCAGTGTAATTTCCCACCCCTGCTCCCCACCTCCTCCTCCCACTCCTCCTCCAACCTGTGCCTGCCGCCAGCGCCGACGACTATGCTAAGACATCCATCGTCATCGTGTTACCATTGATTTTACTAGGCAGCTAGTCGACGCCGTGACACTGAGTGCCAGTCTGTGCGCGTGAGTGCCTGTGTCTGTGTGTGCCTGTGTGTGTGTGTGTGTGTGTGTGTGTGTGTGTGTGTGTGTGTGCTCCGAGTTTAGCTCACATGACCTAATAACGACTCACTCCCGTCCACTGCCAACTCACGGCTACTCCTGTCAGGGAGGTTTGAAGCTTTTTGAATATGGCTCCGCCCTTAAGGGGGCGGGGTTTAAGACAAACAGCCAAAAACGATTCCCATGTCAATCAGCAATCAACATAATCACGCGGATGTAATTACTTCATTGATTCGCATTGGCGTTCCTGTAAAGTCTATCATTCCAGACAGCCTCACGGGGCGAGTTATTTTGAGCGCCTGGTCTCTGGATAGTGGTTAACATCAGGGCCTACCATGTCCCTGAGCCCAGGCAGGAGGAGGCAAGGGGAGGAGGGGGGTGTGGAGGGGGTGGAGGGAGAATAGGGTTGATGGTGGGGCTGCTACACAGGAGACGTGTCGTACTAGGCTTGTGTGGATGTGGAGCTAGCTGTCTATTCTTCTTTTGAATTCTAATAACGGATCATAATCGGCAATAAAAGATTATATCGTCCAAGAATAGAATTGTCTCCTCCATTTGGTCGACTGAGTGGAAAAACAAAGACAAGTGCATTCGACCGCTTGAGGATTGGAACTGGCAGTGTCGAACAAACAGAGTCCTCGCTGTGACCTAATGTTCCCCGCGTCAGCACGTTGGGGCGTTTATTTAACGTCTCCAGACATTCAGCATGAAGCAGGTGGCGTCTGGGACTGCGTCTGTACCTCGAACCCCGCTTCCCTCTCCCTTTTGATTCAGGCCTCTTTGAGCGCAGTGCTCAGACTGGCATCACTTCACTGCGCGTCTATTTCTGATGGCTGCTGCTGGTAAAATTAGCCAAAAAAGCTCTTAATTAAAAAACACACATTTATGTTCCTCTTCCAGCAAAATCTTGGCTTCCGTTCGCTTCTCGTTGTCAATAGATGCCACATGGCGCCTCTCGTGGTGTCGTTATGAGGAAGTGAGGATTAGTGGTAGTTAGGGTTGGAGAGTGTGTACTGTGTGTGTGTGCGGTGACTAGAAAGGAGGACAGGATGCAGATGGGAGGGTTTTGACATGTGATGCGATCCATATTGCCACGCTACCTCTTATTGAGTCATCCTCCATGACTTGCGTGTTCGGCAGTGCGACCATCCCTTCTGGCCAAGAAAAGAAAGGAGGTTACGTACCCTAATCCTCAAACAATTTATCCTTCATCTGCCTCCTGTCCTGGCGACGACAACCGGTGGATGCTGTCCGATAACAATCGCTTAGATACTCACTATCCAATTTGGCAGCGTGTGTTTTTGTGTGTGTCTGTCTGTGTGTATGTGCTTGTGTGTGTGTCTGTGTGTATGCGTTTCTGTCAGTTTGTGTGTATGTATTTGTGTGTCATTTTGTGTGTGTATGAATCAGTTTTTGTGTGTGGGTGTGTGCGTGTGTGTCTTGGGTATGTATGCATGTATGTGTGTGTGTGTGTGTTTGTGTGTGTTTGTGTGCGGTTGACTATAGCTTTCTCCCTTGTTTGTATAAAACTCAACGAAGTATACTCCCATGTTTATATATATGTGCGGGGTGCTATGCAATCACTGAAAGGAGTGCCTGTTGAACACATCAGTGTTTCTGGTCTATTGCATATCATCCTCATTCTATAGGGTTCGGTGTATCGCGACAATCTAAACACATCCCTGCTTACTCGATGACTTTACCTGATTGTTTCCGTTTTCCTCAGTGAGAACACACATTATCAAACCATCATTACCGTCTCTCCTTACCAATATACATAATTACTATTTTATATGATATATATATGAATCAAAATCCCTTTGTTGTGCCAATTATGCTTAAGAGCAGGGTTGTGTGAGCGAGAATCAAATGTAAACAATAGCAATAAAGCTTTATGGTCTTAATGATAAGACGCTTGGTAAAGCTCTTTTCACTCTTATTGTGTCCACAAACTCTGTACTGACTATATTAACGCATGTTGATTCCAAAAGGCGAAAGTGCCATTACACTATTGTTTATATTTGTGGAGAGAGCACACTCATGCTAAATGCTCTTTGACAGAATCGGTACAACAAAGTCATTTTGCCAAATCTTAGTTAGTTCAAGTGAAGCCAGGACAGAAACTGACGTCGCTTGATCACCCAGACCGATTCTTGTCATAATGTTGTGTGCTGTTGGGGGAACATGTTGACACATAACCCTTCAGAACGTGGGTTGTTACGTTTATAAATGTTAGGTTAGCCTAGCTTTACATGTGACCTCCTGCACAGCTGTCACTCACAATGTCAGCCACAATGCCTCCCACCTTACTGTGTTCCCTTTCAGGACCCACAATCCCCGGGGGATATCACGACGCTGATAAGACCATGATGATGCACACACACACACACACACACACACACACACACACACACACACACACACACACACACACACACACACACACACACACACACACACACACACACACACACGCACATACACGCGTCACTTCTGTCAGTGACGTCTGCAAAGTCATACTCCGGTGACGTGATTTCACCATTGTTGCATAACAGTCATTAAACAGGGTCCAATTATTCGCCTCTGATAAGGGAAACAACCGATGAAGAGGATGTAAGCAATTTTATTGATAAACAAATTGTATCCAAGGTTTAGGGCCCAGGGCTGTGCTGTGTTTCTGTGTGTGTTCTCTTACTATTTCCTCATTTCGAAGATCATTTTATCCAAAGCAACCTTCACTGATTCATTATACATGCATGAAGACGACAGCAGTTTAGCATTCTACCTGGTGCTGCATGCACCTTGATTATTCTATGCGTGTGTGACTGTGTGTGCTTAGCGTGGGGTGTTCGGCATTGTTCTGCGTGTGCCCTGCATGGCTCTATGTGTCATACTGATGGGCCGGCTCCCTTGGCTCAGCATTAGTCATTCAGAGCATGCGAGCCAAGCCATTTCACACTCCGCTTGGATCCTTTGATTGAGGTTGTGTTACATGGTTACAAGCCAGGTAGTCATAACAGACACACACGCACACACACACACACGCGCACACGCACACACCCACGCCCACGCTCACACACACAAAGCATGCGCACACGCAAACACACGCACACACATTCGGTATCCTTTCTTTGCGTTAACTTAAATATAATATATTTTTGTTCAAAGTTGTCTTACTCTAAAGTATGTTTATTGTACCTCATGGCCTTTTCATTCACGGCTGTGTTGAACTAAAAAAGAAAAAATTTAGTTGCCGTTGCTATGATTAATTGATTGTTGTTGATATTGAATCACACCCCTCCCTTCCGGCACACACAGACGGACACACCCGCACATTATTTATTTGTACGCAGAGGGAAATGTCTCCCCACATACAAATACATTTTCTCTCGCAAAGACATTCATTAGCAAGCATTCCAATGTTTGCTCAAGTCAAGAAGGAAAGCACAAAAAAAAGAAGGAAAGAATTAACAAAACTACTGAACATGTGGCGTCGGTTAAATTGACTTGGCAGGAGGAACATTGGATGAGTATTTTGTCTTCAGCAGCCATTTTTTGTAAAACAACAACAACAAAAACAACCGAAAATAAAATGTCTGTCATGGCAGATGCTCAGCTTCTGGAATCACTTCAGTGAGAATGATTCACAACCTTTATCCTTCCTGGATGACTAATGGACATGCAATTACTTTATCTCCTAGACAGAAAGACAAACTGGCAGAAAGCGAGACAGCCGACTTTGAAGTGTGTGAATACAAAATCGTTTTTTTACAAAAGGTGAGAGGTTGGAATATAATTACTACACTCTGTCACACTTCACTATTTCCCCCGTCTGAAACTGAATCATAGTCTACACAGATGAAACAACGACAGCGCTGGACTTTTTCCATTGACTGTCTAACTTTCCTCAACAACTTATACTTAGAAATGATAAATCGTCCAACCGTCAGACCCTTTCTAAGGACCACAAGGTTCACACAGAAGTCCAGTGGGGCCGGAGACACCGACAGGTCCGCGAGCAGCTGAGGTGAACGACAATCACTGGGGAAGGGGCCCATGGCGTCTGGGTCAGAGAGAGGACTCTCCGCTCACGGTTTTAAACTAATGATGAGCCATGGGGATGGAGACCTGCCTTCCAGCTCATCTTTCCAGCCTAGACTCACAGTTTCTTCCTTCCAATTTGCGGCGCGTTCCATCCACCTTAGTCGGCATGGCGATAGGTGCATCGCAGCGTAGGGGCAGGCAGACGAGACAAATGGACCGGCAGACTGACGGACAGACGGACAGCGGGACGCACTCGGGTACGAGCAGCAGTCTCATGTGTGCTGCTATCCATGCTCCCCGCCGCCTCCCCTTAGCTCGGGGGAGCCTTGGACGGCTAGAGGGGGGGAAGGGCGGCGGTTGGTGGGGGCAGGGTGTGTGGGGACAGTGGGAGGTGTCTCACACCCAACCCCCCCATCCTCTTCCTGTCTCCACTGCTCTCGCTCCCTTTTTCTCTCCATCGCTCCATCTCTCCATCGCTCCATCTCTCCATCGCTCCATCTCTCCATCTCTCTCTCTCTCTCTCTCTCTCTCCATCTCTCTCTCTCTCTCTCTCTCTCTCTCTCTCTCTCTCTCTCCTTCTCTCTCTCTCTCTCTCTCTCTCTCTCTCTCTCTCTCGCTCCACGACGCACGCACACACGCCCTCCTACGTGTGTGCCGTCGCCATGGCAACACGTGCCGTTTTGCGCCGCGCGCAGCTCGGGGGGGCCTTATCATTCGCGGGAGGTGATGAGGATGATGAGAAGGACACGGTGCGCACACAGTGGCAACATGGCCAACTGGTGGATTGGTGGAGCGCCCCCTACTCTTAGCCGTTTGGGTCTAGTTGCCCTGATTGGGTTTGGAGGTTATGCCTCCATGTGTTTTTGCTTTTGTGATGTCTCTTCTTTATTTGACGGTTGCCATCGTCAGTGTACTGAACATGTATTTGCCAATGGGCGTCTTCACACGTCTTTGATCTCCAGTTTCGACCCTCTATTAATTACCGATTGGCAAGGTCAAGTTTGTCGGAGAGTCATCGCTTTCCCCTGGTAAAAACTTAGTTTAAAATTAGAAAAAGCATGAAAGCCATGGCAGTGGGTTACCGGCACTGCCGCAAGCTGTTATGAAGAAGGGCCACTGTTAATTGTTTGGTCATACCTCATGAAGCAAAGGTCAGTGTGCTTTTCATCCTTGACAGTACACATATTCTCGTTGTCCTCTTTTTCCCCATGAGGTGCTGCCCTCTAGTGGCCAGAGACGCCCACAACAGCAGGGTTCTTTCCTCTTTTCAACGGCAGGATTATTATCCGAACTGGTGAAGTAATGAAACTAGAACGGATGGCTATGCGCACTGTAATCACAGTTTGACGGAGAGTTTTAAAGTTTATAATGTTGAGTATTATGTTTTATTAGAACACCGGTAGTATTAATATTATTTCTAACCTGGTAGCAATAGATGGTGTTTACTTTGGCAGTGTATGTTAATACGGCCACAGCAGACTCACATTCTGGGCTCTCCGACGCAAATGGTGAATCTCTCTCCTCTCTCTCTCCACTCTCTCCTCTCTCTCCTCTCTCTCCTCTCTCTCCATGGTGATAGTGATGAACCGGCAGTAGGCCCAGCAGGGGTTTCGATCTCTGTGTCTGGGGCCCTGGAGTGATGGGCGATCGAGGGCTGAGCAACCTGTGTTACCATGGATACATTTGTTCATTAGGGGCGTTTTGCTTGCACTATGTGCACACGTGACACGTGACACGTGACACGTTTACATTCAGCATTGCACACACAAGGCTTTATATAGCTGGTATGCAAAGCCAAGGACACCTTTTCTATGACGGTATGGAGGAACAGGGCTGCATGAGTGGGTAGGATCAGTCTGTTTGCAGAGCTGTTCACCCATCTGTCCTCCATGACGGAACACAGTTCAGGAACATGGAACTTTGGCGTTGATGCAGATCATCCACTGGTTCGATTTGTGCCACATGTTTTTATGGATTTGGATCATTTACATTATTTACAAAAAAATGATAAGGCTGTTGAAAGTAAGTTCATATAAGGGTTTACCTTATAAACCCTTTTGCTTAAGGATTTTTCGTATTAGCCCTTACAAGGGGAAACTATCTTTACTCACCACCGTAACAATCAAAGTCTGTTATGAAAACCCCGCAGATCTGTACCTTATCCTTATAGTGTTATGTAAAGATCTTGTTTTACAAAGAAACCTTCTCCAGTCGCCTCAATTAAATCCTGTGATTCCATAGAACTCTCATAAAAGCGTTGACATTACTGAAGGTCAGACATGAGCAGCTGAGCACCTATAGACCGGAGCACTTTATCCCATTATGCAGTCTGATCTGGAGCCTATTAGATCTGTGTGATGGAGTTAGGCTTGTTTAAAAAAGCGCTGGTTGATATCGGATAATTTAAATCATCTGGCTCGCATCCGTAATACTATACCACGCACGATCGATTTACAGGAATATTGAGCACTCGAACAAATAAATCTTCTGTTTCTGTGTTATGTTTCTGACCTTGGCCGTACAAACGCCAGATAAGAACAGCACATATAGACTGGCCCTGCTGTGAGGTTAGAGGGATGGATTACTCGGAGTCAAGGCCTGCGGTACAATCAATCGTCACTATTTTGTTAGTAATATATATCCTGGATGTATAAATTAATGCGTTGGTTCCTTTTGTATTGATTTATTAGTTGATTTCTTCTTAAAAAAAATTATGCGTTTGTAAGCATTGTATGCGTCAGTGCTTCAGACTGCCTGCCGCCTTTCACGGTGCATTTCCGCCATCTAGCGGCCAAACATGTAAACATTCAATTCATCAATATTACCTCCGCAAACCCTGAGATTTGCGAACCATTTGCGCTTTTATTGTTGTAATTATAAAAATTTGGTGTTCATTAGGCCTACATAAACACCGTGCACACGTATACTATTCCTCTGTTTATCATTAGCAGACCACCGACCAAACATGGAAATATAATTAATATCTGCTGTGTGGACAAACAAAGACGCTTGTTTGCTCAAGAGCCAGGCGAGCAAACGTGTGGTTCGTAAAATAACAAATCCTACAAGTTTAGACTGAAAAATCTTGTTATCTAAAAGCCAGAATGAATGCACGTTGTCCTTCCAGTAAGTCGATATTTATTTTTTCAGTGGAAAATAGAAAGGACTGCATAATCCGTTTACCCGATGCATTATCGTCTCATTTTACATGATTTCTGTAACATGAGCGCCAAGTCTTCTCCGTCCCACAAGACACAAAGCACAATCTCCGCCCATGCGATTTCCACCACTTTTGTCCATCACTTTTCTCCAGTATTGCCCACTGAACGCAGCAGTGTCCTCCCCAATAGCATATGGTTAGGATCCACAGCCCACTGGATGAATGTTTAATGAGCGTTTGAGAAGTCATAATGGAACATCGCTAATGTCCTTTAATGATCTTCCTGTGTGGCCCCTCCTCGGAGCTTCCTCCACTACGCCCAGGACCGTTTCTTCTCTCTTTTTTTGACAAATGTTTTGAACTTTCTCGCGTCTCACGACTATTCGCTCTTACTTCAACGTCCCGGGACTAGTCTGTGCGCACCCAGATCGGGCTCTGCTTCGGAATGATCATGAGCTTCCCCCTCCGAAAGTCCGTATCAGGTAGGCAGCAGTCGATTTGCTCTATCACATTGTTACATTGTTTATACTGATTAGGTAATCTATGTATTTAGAAGAAAAAAACGCAATATTTTCGTCTGATTGTAGGCACTGTAGCTCTGTAGCCTACATGCAGAGTTTATTTCTTCATGGCAACTCATGGCGGGACAGAGCTTTTCGTTCATCTTGACTTTGAGTTGTCTCTGAGCTCTCCATGGTGCTGAATTCCCGATCGCTCCAGCAGGATTCCTGCTGAGGCGATCGCTAACTTGGAGGCGACGCTGTTCTGAAATGTTTCTTTTAAAGTGTTTTTGTTTCAGAACAATTTCTCAGATGATGACATGAATTAATTGAAAGGAAATGCACTTTTTTGTTTACGTAGACCTATGAGAACAGGAATTACCCAATAGTAAACCTACTTTATTGTGCGTTAGGATATTTCAACCCTACTCAAAGCCATTCGTATGAAAATTTTATTCAGGGAATATCCAGGCTTGAATCATTTGTCGAACGCGTGTAATTTGAAAAATCATTAAAAATGGTTCTGAACTAGCAGTTCCATCCCAGACCTGTAGATGGCAGTAGAGGGGCGCTGTGCCCGAGCAGCGGGAGGCAGGACCAGAGAAGGGTGTGATGGGACTGCTTTCTACATCGGCCACAACGTGCCATTCGTCAGCACCTTACCTCAGTGGAGGTAAGGTAACTGCTGGCGTGTAGAAACCAAACCGTTTCCGCGGGACCATCAGGGCAGTTGTAGCATATGTATATTTATATGTTTGTGTATTTATGTTATAGTAGGCTATGTATGGTCATGCAATTTGTTTAACATATGTAAAGACACGACGACCAAGTAGGACCAAACTTGGTCTCCTTTATGGACACCCCAGACGAATATTACTAACTTTAAAAAACCTTGAGTAAATTAAAGTCTCCGTGTAAAGGTGCAGTGGGCTAACAGGCACACACCAAGGTAAACAAACCATAAAACATTTGAAAATGAAAAAGACCCAGGTCATAAACATAGACAGGGTTGGGGGGTCTGAGTTTAGGTTTGTGTGCGTTCAAAGCAACAGAACCCAGATAGCACAAATCTTGGAATCCACCCATAACAACTTCAGAAAAATATTGATAAGTAGACATGTTTTGATGTTTTTAATACAGAGATATTGGTTTCACAAAACAAGAGCTTTGGCCACATCGACCTAACCGTTTTTTACCGACACCATCCTCTCTCCCACTCTCCCTCTCCTCTCTCACTACCTCACATTCTTTATTCTGAGATGTGGCTCACGGTGGATGTTTCAAACTTTGTATTAGTTCCCAGCACAGATAACAGGCATCTACACAGCAAATAGGTTTCAATCTCTCGTGCTGTCGGCTTCCCTGCAACACAACTCGTCCCTCCTCCAACCTCCCTCCTCGCGCTGCAACTTGTTCTGGGTGCGAAGCGGTACAGCTGAAACTGCGCTTTCCTCCTGCCGGCGCGCGACTCCCGCCTCTGAAGCGACGCGCCTCACACCGCGCGTGGCTTTGCTTCAATAGAAAAAAAAAAAAGAAAGCGGGAGAAAAAAAGAAGAGCGGCATTCTCCGCAGTGATTCTCTCGTCCGATCTGCCGCCTGCCTTTAAAAGCCTGTCAGCAGCGGGTAGAGCAGGGCTTTCTTTCTTGAGAGCAGACTGAAAGCATCGCGTATTTACGTTGGCGAACAGGTGTGTTTGGATGGACTTTTTACTGCGACGTTTACGATAACCTGCAAGTCTGACTTTTCGTGGGTTCACGTCAAGAAAGGATCACGTTAAAAAAAAGGTTTCCGGAGGATAACAACTGAAAACTTGCTTCTCAGCAATGTTGCTACCAACATAAGGGAGCCGGAGGGACAACTCCGTGGAGCACTAGAGTGGAACATTTGTGCCTTTTATTTTTTATTGCGAATTATCCTACTTCTCTCTCCCTCCTTCCCCTACGAAGAACCACAACCCTAGTTGCGAAAATCGATCAAAAACAACCCAACATGAAATCGATGGAAGGCGCATGCATGACTTCAAAGCAACATACCGACGTGTAGAGCTAACTGCTTTCGTCTGTTCCGTTTATTATTTATTATTTATTATTTTGTTTTTTCAACCACTGGACATTTGGGTTTTTCCTCGAATACGAGTTTCGTCATTCAGGCGAGTTTTTCTTTTCATTTGAACATTAGTCTGGAACTTGTGTCCAGACCACCGCCAAACTGGCCATGGCTGCAGCAATTGCCAGCTCCCTCATCCGGCAGAAAAGGCAGGCGAGGGAGCGGGAGAAAACCAATGCCTGCCGCTGTGTTAGCAGTCCGAATAAGGCCAAGGGAGCTTCTGAGAAGCCCAGTCGCTTGAGCGTCTTTTCCCGCGTCAAACTCTTTGGCTCCAAGAAGAGGAGGCGGCGGAGGCCAGGTCTGTTCTGCGGTAGACGATCGTTATGTCATATTGTGTATGTTTTCACCAAGTCTATGAACTAATTTTTTGATTGAATCAAACCACTAGAGGTTTGATTATTCTTGCCTTTTTTTTAAGTGTTATACTAAAAATAAGATACTACAGAGGGAAATTATATAGGTAGACCCATAGACCGGAAATATAATCGTTATGAGGCATATTACTCGTTATTCGCTCCAAATGACCATGACATAATATATCACAACACAGATGGCAAGCCTTTAGAAAAATATTAAATCATAGGCTGGGCTTATATGCATTGGGATATCGAGTGATATCATTCATTGAATTGCACTGTAGAAGATTTGCAAGAAACATACAAATGGAAGCATTTAACCCATTTCTCAGGAACTTTCAAGGAACAAAAGTGGATCAGTTGACACTGCCAAAGTTTACCTGAGGCATGTTTCACTGGCCATACAATACCACAAAATATATTTTAGCTTCAATATGATTTACCAGTTTCAAATTCTGGCATTTCAAAAGCCACCACTTCGTCCCTGAAAGCAGGAGTTACTTGAACTTCCAAGCGGAAAATAAATCATGAATAAATGAGTAGGGTGGCTTTTATTTTCTGGGTAAATGCCATAGGACCAGTCAGGCATCTTTCTCTGGGGTCTGCACAGCACAGGATGAGAGAAGCTCCTGGCTATTTGGACAACCCACTTTTATTCAAAGCATCTTACTATCTTCAAATACTGTGAGTGCATTCAGTCTTAGCATGGATGGACTGTGTGGTAATCATACTCGTACAGGGTAGTGTAGCACTTGTAATGCGTTCCTTAACCAGTGGAGCTAGACTGGACATAATGTTTTTCTCATTAATATCAATAATGTGATGTGTAAACAGAACATCAAAGTCCATGGTAACCGTGCAGCGGGGAATTGCTAAAAAAATTAATACATTTATCATATACTTCATTAACTTGAAGTATATGACTCACTCCCCCTTTACCTCCCCAACCCTGAGGCTCGTACACACACTCCTCTCTCCCCCTTTACGTCAAACCATGGCTCCTACACACTCTCCTCTCTCCCCCTTTACCTCCCCAACCCTGTGGCTCATACACTCACTCCTGCCTCCTCCTTTTCTTCCCCCACCCTCTGACTCCTAAACACTCCCCTCCTCCCTCCCCCTTTACCTCCTACACACACTCCTAACTCCCCCATTACTGTCCCAACCCCATGGCGGAAGCCACCAGGGAATAGGAGTGTCTCCATGTGCATGTGTGTGTGTGTGTGTGTGTGTGTGTGTGTGTGTGTGTGTGCGCGTGTGTGTGTGTGTGTGTGTGTGTGTGTGTGTGTGTGTGTGTGTGTGTGTGTGTGTGTGTGTGTGTGTGTGTGTGTGTGTGTGTGTGTGTGTGTGTGTGTGAATGTGTGTGTGAATGTGTTTGTGTCTGTTTGTGGTGAGAGAGGGATAGTGTGTGTTTTGTGAGTTTGTGCATGTTCCTGTGGATTTGTGTTTTTGTGTGTGTGCCTTTGTGTGTGTGTGGGTGTGTGTGTGTGTGTGCGCACGCGCACGACTGTGTGTGTGTCTTGCATAACACAACGTGTAATGCCACACTTCACACTCCAGCAGGAAAAGTGGTTGAGTGTGGTGGTGAGAAGGTGCCATCTAATCAAATATTCTGCGTGTGTGTGCACTAAGTCCATGTGCATACTATAGGCACATGCTTGCGTGTCTCCACACACACACACACTCCATGCACTCACACATTATAAAAGACCCCACCCATCCTTCCCTTTGTTCTTCCATTTTTTAAATCCACAGTGAGCGTTTTTGCACGTCTCAGCGTTAAACGGTGTGACCATGGAAGCACAGTGCGTTTTTTTTTAAAGCGTTACATTACTTTTTAATAAAATGCAAACGTTACATCTCTGAAAGGTTTGCGGGCGTCTGCATGGGATGTATACTATCTGGGGGGGGAGTAGACCTTAAAGGAAAATGCGTGTTCAGGCGAGCGAGCGTCGAGGCGAGCCGTGCGTTCACGAGGTAACCTGAGTGTGGATTCAGCAGCCCTCGGCTCGGCATCGCTGACAGTGACGTGTCACGTGACGTGTCACGTGACCAGGGAGTGGCGCTCGCTCCAGCAGCGAGTGTGTTCCAGACGTCTTGGGGGCTGTTTTCCTTCTGCGACAAGCTGACGCAGCCTCAACTGTTTGTTTGTTTCATTAGACGCTTATTACTTTTTCCTATACGGTTGTTGTTTAATGATCATTTCGTGCCAGCGTTTGTCCTTGCAACACCCACAGAGTTGCGTTGATTCCTTGACGAATGAAAGCACATTCTCTCCTCTAATATGTGTGTTTTTTGAACTGCTGCCGCTGCCTCCTAATTAAAAGTAGCAGCATTTATTCTGTAGTAGGGATGTAACGATGTAACGGTGTAACAGTAAACCCCTATAAAAATGTTGTCAATAACAATTACCCTTTTCACTTATAATAAAAGTGAAAATTATTAAAATTATTATCTCGGTGGATCACCGTGCCCGCGGTGTGGAATCTGTGTGCTTAAATCCTTCCAAGCACTTCATCCAATTCTCCTGAAGTTTCTCCTGAAGTCACTGTGTAGTCTGCAACATAATGTTTTTAAGTTTCTTGAAGTTGAAATCATGGTGGAAGGAGGAGACGACAGCGCTCAAGACATCCATCAGCCTTCTAATAGGATGTGCATTTCTGGCAAAAATTATATTCAATATTTGCTGAGAAGTATTCGAATAATATTCAAGAATCGGTCAATCAAGAACCCCCCACGCACGCTCGCACGCACACACGCACCTCGGATACACGCACACACAATGACACAGGGAGAGGCTTTTATGATTTTTATGAAATCATTCTGTTACTGTAATTTCACCAACTGCGCCATAAACATTCAACATCAAAATTATTTCAACGTGGGCTTAGGCAGATAGGCCTACATGCGCCGAAAACAGATCGCTATTTATTTATTTAAACACAGCCTGCATGACGGTGAACTAGACACGTCAAAAAAATAACTTCACACGGTGTGTCTTTTTACAATTTATTTGTTACCAGCATTCGTAGCGTTGATCAGCAGAGAAATAGTCCGCCAAAGACGTTGTCGTCGCTTAGCAACCGAGGACGCTGGGGTTGATAAGTTACACGACTACTTGCGGAGTGATACGATAAAAAAAAAAAAATCAACTTTCCTTGACAGCGGCCATTAGAATATGCTTGCAATGGTGAATTATCAAAAAATTATTCACCACCAGAAGTTGTGAAGGCCCATGCATTCTACAGCAATGAGAAGAGCCGTGTAATAGATAATGATTGTCACAATCATTATTCGATATTCAACGTGACTTCGACTATTCGACGATCGTTGCCCATCCCTACCTTCTAAGAGGACTAAGTCTGAAGTATGGGCATCCTCATCCTCATCGTCATCCGCTTATCCGGGGTCGGGTCGCGGGGGGAGCAGCTCAAGCAGGGGGCCCCAGACTTCCCTTTCCCGGGCCACATTGACCAGCTCTGACGGGGGGATCCCGAGGCGTTCCCAGGCCAGTGTTGAGATATAATCTCTCCACCTAGTCCTGGGTCTTCCCCGAGGTCTCCTCCCCACTGGACGTGCCTGAAACACCTCCCAAGGAAGGCGCCCAGTGGGCATCCTTACCAGATGCCCGAACCACCTCAGCTGACTCCTTTCTAAGTAAAGGAGCAGCGGCTCTAATCCGAGTTCCTCACGGATGGCTGAGCTTCTCACCCTATCCCTAAGGGAGACGCCAGCCACCCTTCTGAGAAAACTCATCTCGGCCGCTTGTACCCGCGATCTCGTCCTTTCGGTCATCACCCAGCCCTCATGACCATAGGTGAGGATAGGAACGAAGATCGACCGGTAGATCGAGAGCTTTGCCTTGCGGCTCAGCTCTCTTTTCGTTACAACGGTGCGGTAAAGCGAACGCAATACCGCCCCCGCTGCTCCGATTCTCCGGCCAATCTCACGCTCCATAGTACCCTCACTCGCGAACAAGACCCCGAGGTACTTGAACTCCTTCACTTGGGCTAAGGACTCATTTCCTACCCGGAGTAAGCAATCCACCGGTTTCCTGCTAAGAGTCATGGCCTCAGATTTAGCGGTGCTGATCCTCATCCCAGCCGATTCACACTCGGCCGCCAGCCGATCCAGTGAGTGCTGAAGGTCACAGGCCGATGATCCAATGAGGACCACATCATCTGCAAAAAGCAGTGACGAGATCCTCAGACCACCGAACTGCAACCCCTCCCCACCACGAGTACGCCTCGATATCCTGTCCATGTATATCACAAACAGGATTGGTGACAAGGCACAGCCTTGTCACCAATCCTGGTTTAAATACCATGTTTTGGGTATTTAAAATACCGCAATAGTACCGAAAACCGGGATAATTTTGGTGACAATAAACCTGAGGTTACATTTTCTTACCGTTACATCCCTATTCTGTAGCATTACGTGTACAAATGAGTTTAAATGTATTTATTTTCCAGGAACATGTTTAGAAGCTGTTGATGTGATCAGGGTTGACATGCAAATAAAGCTTATTCACTGAAACAAACGATGACCTGAAAGGGCTCTGGTCCCCGTTAAGACGTGGCTCATGTCTTAACCGTCGTGACTCCAGAGATGTATCACTGACCACCTGTTTTGCTCTGTTTTTCCTGTGTGTGTGTGTGTGTGTGTGTGTGTGTGTGTGTGTGTGTGTGTGTGTGTGTGTGTGTGTGTGTGTGTGTCCCCGCTTTGCAGAACCCCAACTGAAGGGCATCGTGACGAAGCTCTACAGTCGCCAGGGCTTCCACTTACAGCTACAGGCGGATGGAACCATCGATGGGACAAAAGAGGAAGACAATGGCTACAGTGAGTCTTTCTCCGCACTCCCTCTCTCCATCTCCGTTGTGCCTCACGCGGAGGCTGCCGTCACCGGTGGTGGCGTCCAGACATGGACCCCATCATTTGTTAAACAAACCAAATAGCTATTTATAGATGGTCAGTCGGTCCACTGACTCTAAACGAACTGCGTAACACAAATAGATTGTGTTTTGTTTCGAGATAATGAATGCAGATTCACTTCGTCTGAATTTATTCCTGATAATTTGACTCCCGACTGCGAATAAACGAAGCAATATGTTTGAGTTATATATCAGGACATCTGCAGTATGTAACCCTCCCAAGAAAGAAATAAACTACACAAATAGATACACAGGTCTTAAACATCCAGTGAACACAATGTTTGTGTAGAAGAAGCTGTTATCCCGTAGCTTGTTGCAGATAGTAGTGTGTTTTCTAACCATTAGCCAGAGAACAGAAATGTCTGTTATTTTGTTAAATCCTCAGATCTCAATTGTGATTGGTGCATCCGTAGGGACCCTTTAATTCGTAGGGTTCTCTTCAGGGTTCTCTTGAATCGTAGGGTTCTCTTCAGAGCGTCAGTAGGGTTGTCTTCAGGGTTCTCTTCTGAGCGTCAGTAGGGTTCTCGTCAGGGTTCTCTTCAGAACGTCTGTAGGTTCAGTGCGTCTGTAGAGTTTTCTCTAGTGTGTCCGTACGGTTCTCCAGTGCGTCCGTGGGGTTCTCAAGTGCGTCCGTGGGGTTCTCTTCAGGGTTCTCTTCAGAGCGTCCCTAGGGTTCGCCTTAGCGCCTTAGCTCACTCACATGCAGAGGAAATCTATAGCAGCCTGAACGCCATTGTTGAGCAGCTTCTTTGATCCCCTAAAATCCCTCTATAGTAAGAGGGACTTTGTTTTTATCTGCTCATTGAAACTTGACCCCCGCCCCGCCTCCCCCTCTATAATTTCATTACATCGCTACATCCCATCTAATCGCTACATCCCCCGTCTTTGTTTTCCAATGGACGGATTAAAAGTGGACATCAATGCAGGAGGCGGAGCCCACGGCCCTCACACAACGGATGCATCCCAAACGGAAAAAGACTCTCGGGCCAGGATGTGGATGCATATTAAATGCAGTTACAACCTTAATCCGCCTTTTCCAGGTTGCTGTTTGCGCCAAAGCCGGTCTAGTGTGTTTACAGCAGGGCACCCAACGTGTCTGCTTCTCAAGACCTGGCCCCACCACACAGCCCCCGCACGTGTGGACAGCTACTTCTGGAAACACGATCCCGCCCCCGTCGACACATGATCTGCGGCCCGGCCCCGAAACCGCATATCCTATAGTAGCCATGCGCAGGGGAAACGCAGCGATCACGTTACAGTGATCAACCGCGGATTTGGACCATCGTGAAGGGTGGGATGGAATGATTCACTCGTGTGAGGAAATGGAAGGACTTTAAGTTTAAGATTGCATCTTTAAAGCCGCTGTAAATATACTAGATTCCTATTCGATGTAAAAGTGCCTTGATGTTCGTGTTCCAACATTTGAGTATGAATAAACGTCCCCAGATATTAGGAAGGTTTGTTGAAAGTCATTCATCATTCGTTCCTCTTATCTGCGCTATTATTAGGATTGTGTGGGCGTGTCCGCAGCATCTCCCCAGCCACACCTCTGATGGTGCTGAAGGAGAATCTATTATCACCCCGTCCAACGTTGCACGACTCTGGTTTACAGGCAGTTCATCCCAGTGTCTATCGTTGTTTTGCAAGACTCATGGACAACTTGAAACAAGCCCCCCAAGGTAGCTCTCTCTCTCTCTCTCTCTCTCTCTCTCTCTCTCTCTCTCTCTCGAGACGTGGTACCCCTCTTCTGGGATGGCTGAGTGTGCCGTAGATGTGTAGTCCACAGAGTCCTCGTCACTTTTGATGACTTCATTCAACACGGATGCCACAGGCGGGAGAGCCTTGGTTTGGATGGCAAAGAAAACCCTTCAGACTGATGACTTACAATGTGGCATGTAGGAATTTATCGGTTCTGATGATATGGGACAATCTAGATAAAGACGGATGAAATCAAGGCAATATATGGCATGTACTGAATACATGCTACATAAACACTCATCCTTTCATGCCAAAAAAAAAAAAAAGTACCACATGATTCACACACACGCACACGCACACGCACACACAGACACAGACAAAAACAAACACACAGATAGGACCTCATGACATACTTTAGTAAGCAGGCAAGCCAGTCCCTGGTAGGCCTCTGCTGAAATGTAGAGATCCGTACGGCAGTACGTCTTCTCGGGTTCATTTTTAGCTTCTTTCTCATGAAAGAAGATGAAATTAAAGAGGTCTGTCGAAAGAAGAGGAGACAGAACGAGGCTCTTTTGCAGTCTCCAAAAATAGCGTTGTTAGGTGCAGGGTGCGCTTGTCTCCATGGTGATGGCAGCGCTGCGCTCTTCCGGTTAGCTAGTGTCTTGTGGTGGTGGTGTTGCTGGGAGCGGATCTACTCAGACGCACGCCTGTACATAGAGGTGGAGGGGTTGGATGGCGGGTAGCAGCTCTTCAGAGAGCTCAGGTGTTTCTTGGAAACAAGAAGTAATGAGTTTCCCCCCTTCAGAAATCCCTGTCTGCACCCAACCGGTAATCCCTCTGAAATGAAGTGGAGGGGGCAGCAATGACTATATATAAGCCCTTAGGGCGCTTATATAGTGGAACTTTTTCCCCTGTCCCAAAGTCAGGTAAATAGCCGGTCCTATCTTGAAAAGAGCCCAGTGACGCTGCGAGCGTTGGGGAATAATGTGAGCTCATCTTCCTCTCTCCGAGGGACTCTTTGCCCTGTGGCCCCTCAGGAGAGACGAGCTCACGTTGTACTGCTTCCTGTAGTCGTCAGGCACCATCCTCATGGGGTATTAGGAGGAAAGAATAGAGGGAGAAATAGCGAAGATAAGAAGAAGCCATACAATGGGAATCTTCTTCGACAGCAGTACCACTGAAGTGACAACGTAACAGAGAGAGACGGGGAGAGAGTGAACCAGAGAGAGAGAGATATGTGGTTGGGCATGGAGGAGTTACATGCGCTGCTGCTGAGTGCAAAATATGCTAGCTGTGGCTGTTAACTCTAGCGCGCCAAATTAAATATGCATCCCTTTCGCTGTTGCTAAAAACAAAAGCCTGACTAAAGAGCGAGACAGGCACAATTTGAGCCCCTTAGAGCAGGGGAGAGAGGCCATCAAACGTCGTCTGTAGTGCACTTGACCGAGGGGAGAAGGTGGGGTGGGGGGGGGGGGGGCTGGGATTCATTGGTTAACCGAATTACCACAGTCGTTCGACAAGCTGTGACTCACAGCGAATGTGAATGGAGCTCTATGGCGCCAAAGGGTGAGTCACTCCTTACTCGGCTATTGGCCATATAAAGGAGGATCATCAATGTCTATGTGTGGGTTTTCATGCATTTACATTAAGCCATCTTGCAGAGGCTTCCATCCATAGCGACTTGCCGGTGAGGCTGAGAATAAGCACGCAATTAAAAATAGACTAACTACAAAAAATAGTGCGCATGGCTTTAGTGACCTCAACGGCAATTATTTTGTGCACGGCGAATCGGATGACTAATAGAAAGTGAATCATGGCATTCAACAGGGAGACCCCGGCGCAGGATTAATGCATTGCGTCCACAAGCTCAGCTGCGAACCGCTAGGTGCAGAATCGAGTGGAGAATTTACCAGTCGGAGGTCCTCATCCGTTCTCGGTCAAATCACTCGGATGTTGACCTACGCTGAACGTTGGTAGCACTGAAATAACGCCACAGCCATAGATGCAACACTTTATTATCACACTTTTATGTAGTTAACGTCACGGAATCTGAACTCGGTGGCCTTTGAGGATTCATCTGTAAGTGGGTCATTAAGTGCTGCCGGTACTTGGCACACCAAGTACCGGCATTGGATTATTCTTGACTGTTTCTTCCCCTTGTGTTCCTTTTTTCCACAGCCATTTTCAACCTTATCCCCGTGGGGCTACGAGTGGTGGCCATTCAGGGCGTCCAGACCAAACTCTACCTGGCCATGAACAGTGAAGGCTTCCTATACACATCAGTAAGTCTCTTCTACTTCCCGGTGTGTTTGCCCGTGTGTGTGAGCGTGCACGTGTGTGTGTTTTGTGTGTACACGTGTCTGTACCTGACGTGAACCGCGAGGGCTTCCTATACACATCAGTAAGTCTCTTCTTCCTAGTGTGTGGGGAAACGTGTTGAGTGTTGAGTATGCCAAGGTGTGTATGAGCGTGTGTTCGCACGTGTGTGTGTGTGTGTGTGTCATCTGTGGGCGGGGTGGCCTGAGCCACCACAGCCCCGCCCTCTGTCTATCTGTGGCTGACCTTCCAATGCGACAGATAACTGCCAAAGCAATGGTTGTTTGGCAGACATCTGAGTTGCTATGGCGACGTAAGGCCTGGGCGCCAGTGGCTACACTATGTGGGCTGAATTATGCCGTGGAATACTTTTGCTTTCTGCGCCCGAGTATGGGAGCGAGAGAGAGAGAGAGAGAGAGAGAGAGAGAGAGAGAGAGAGAGAGAGAGAGAGAGAGAGAGACAGAGGGAGAGAGAGAGAGAGAGAGAGAGAGAGAGAGAGAGAGAGAGAGAGAGAGAGAGAGAGAGAGAGAGAGAGAGAGAGAGAGAGTATGAGAGCGAGAGAGAAAGAGAGAGAGAAAGAGAGAGAGACCAGTTACAATGCTGGATAATCAACTGCTGCTCCAGTGTCGTAGTGTTGTTCACCATACTCTGAAAAAGAGAGATGAGAGTGAGTGTTTCTGTCATCCGTCGATTTTCACTACCTACATGAATCGATAACAATATGTTTTTTGTAGATCGGTGCTCCCTCTGTAACTTTGATTACGAGTGAAAATATATGAATTATTCAGCCGGCTGACTTCAAAACTTCCTGACATTACAGAGTGGCTGTTGTTGCTCTTTTATCTGTCAACACACACTTGACAGATGATACCAAATTCACAACCAGGGGTCATTGCAAGATATCATATTTTGCTCTCTGTCTGATTCCGTCCCCTATCTAGCAGGCTGATGTGATACACAGGGCGGTACCACTTCAATCATTCATTCAAACATTCCTTGTGTTGAATTAACCCTAATTAAGTATCTCTATCAAAATATTATTTATTTTATCATTATGATTATATTGATGAGGATGATGCTGAATCATATTACTATTAGTAGAAGTTGCTATTGTAACAGCAGTAGTAGTAGTAGTAGTAGTAGTGTTTTAAGCATATTCATTTACATATACCATGCATATATAATCCATATCCATATTTATAACATAAGCCTAATTAATGCCCTGAAATTAACCCGAGACCGGATTAAAGAAACCAAGACTGCCAACTGCTATCCTCCATCTGCAGAAAGCATAGTGTTAATGAGTGCTAGCGAAGGTTGGGGAATACTTTCAAGGCAGTTGCAAAGCACGCCTGAGGGAATCGCTGGAGATATTGTAAATAAAAAGTAGATTCAATCTTACAAGCTCACACTTCACCCACATCGACTCTCCCCTTCCGCACACGAACACACAAACACGCAGGCGCTCCCGCAGCCACACACACCTACTCACGCATACGCACAAACACAAGCACGCATGTACAAGCGCATGCATGCACACACGCCAAAGCACACACGCTAGCACACACACACACACACACACACACACACACACATAGTTGTCCACTGGCTTTAAGGATCTGATCATGGAAGCCACTAATTAACGATATGCAGCAGTTTCTTTTTCTAAATTCGTATGACACATTTGTAGCGAGCTGTCTATAGCGAGCAGTATCCGTTGTTGTATTCTTGGTAGGCTGAAGACACACGATGAGCTTTATAAAATCCTAAACTTTTTCCTATAAATGCGATGACACAAGAGTGAATGTAATTACGACTTGAATTTAAGCGTATTACTTTTAACAATGCAGTGTTTTGACTGCTTCATCGTTATTTCCTCCAACAATGCTGGTTTAAGCTTGAATGGCTACCATTAAAAGTAGATGGAGCTGTTGTACTTTTATACATGAGGCTAATCAAATTAATTTCTCGATTCAATGGATGTGTTAATCGGCTGGATCTTTATCTTGCTTATAGTCTTAAAAGTGGCTTCGCAGTCTGTCCCATAATAACAAGGCAGATTTACGAAACCTGCTTATTCTAAGTCGTCATATGCACAATGAGGAAAACCCTCACCATAAATTAAAGAAAAACAAGCATTACATAATCAGTAAAAGCTATCATACTAGCTGATAGGAAACGTGCATAACTATGTCCTGTACAATGCCCCGAATCAGACCCCTATACTGATATGCAATACAAACAGGAGGGTTTATCTTTTACTTTGCCTCATTCATTATATGATTTCATTTCCTTGGTGTAAGCTTTATGTCTGAACGCGGTGTTCACCTTTGGTCAAATTCCCCAGGATGAAACCGCAGTCCACTTAAATGTTGTTTAGATGCAGCTGTACATGATAAACTATAAAAAAATAAGCCATCACTGAGAACGGAGCTGAGAGGGGCGTTCATTTGACGATCACTCATAATTAAAGGTTGACTCTAATGAGGGCGCTGTGAATCTAGGAAAGGGCTTTAAGGGGACGTTGGAACATCATGAGGGACACTAAGGGAGGTAAAGAAGTGTGTCTTTGGGTGTGTGTGCGCGCATCTACCATTGAAGGGATTATATATCTTCTCAGTTAGACTTCTTTGTTATTTCTTATTTATAACTACTTTATTATTAATTTTGTGCATTTCTAGTTTAATAATTCTAAAATGAACACCTATAATAATATATAATAATTCTGATGGCAGACAAGCTCACATCGCAGCTCACATCGCAGTCAACGGGACATCAGTCAGAGAAAGCCACTTCGCTGCTATGTGTAATGAGATGGTTTTCCTCAATGGGAGGTAGGTATTGGGCTGAGAGCCATGCCTTCTCAACCATTCAGTCTGCCTAATGCCTTTGGTAAACACCTGCCAGTACTTTAGTGTCCCCCCTCTGTTGAACTTATTAAATGTGTGCGGTTGCATTTGGGTCTGTTTAAGCACTATCCTATGTGTTTATTTTAGGCTTTGCAGCGAACACAAACAGACACACACACACACACACACGCATACACACACGCATACACACACACACACACAAACATACACACACCAAACACACACACACATGCACACACACACACACACACATGCACACACGTACACCTGCGCACACATGCAGACACACACACACACACACACACACACACACACACACACACACACACACACACACACACACACACACACACACACACACACACACACACACACACACAAGAATCAATGCTGGGTTGGAGATGGGCACCCATGCGGTTGCCTTAGTGCACTAGTATGCCTTTTGAGTTTGCGAAGGCTTTCACTCCTCTGTTCTATGACCCAAACCAAGGGAGTATTGAGAGGCGCCTCCCTCAGGGTTTGTATCTGGCCTACAGTGTTCTCTGAGCCGATGACGTTTAATTAAAAAGACTGGGGCATCGGGACATCAGGTTGTGGGATTTGCCCGGATCACGGGCGTGCGCTGTGACCGCAGCTTCTCTGACGGATTTGCTCAGGGAAACGTTGAAAAGACTGTCCTATACGTATAAAAGTAATTGATTTATGTAGCTATAGCATTGGTTTTATATTTTGTGCGTGTGTGTGTGTGTGTGTGTGTGTGTGTGTGTGTGTGTGTGTGTGTGTGTGTGTGTGTGTGTGTGTGTGTGTGTGTGTGTGTGTGTGTGGTGTGAGCCAGCGTGTATGACTGTGTGCATGCCTGTGCATGAGGTAATATAATCACATTACTGTAATACTGCTGTACATTTGCAGTAATTACGTTGTAAAAATTGTGGAAACGTAACCTTGGCTCTCGCATCTGCCGGTAAAACGCTTTCCCCAACTTGTGGTTATTGGATTTAATAACGTGAGCTGGGATTACCTTTTATTCTTTCTTCCTCAATCATGCTCTCTCTCCCTCTTTTTCTCTCCCATTTTGTCTCGATCTTTCCCTCTCTCTCACTCTCTATTGCTCTCGTGCTTTCTCTCTCTCTCTCTCTCTCTCGTGCACTCTCGTGCACTCTCGTTTACTCTGCCGTGCTTTCTCTCCCCCATGGTCATATACAAAGTGCACACACTATATACAGGCAGCCGCGTGTAAAAGCTTTGTATCCTCTCCAAGAGAAGACTCTAAACGCTTTGCTCTGAAGGGCTGCCATTTTTTATGTCTCTAAATAAGATATTGGTTGGAATGTCTCTGGTTGTTTCATAGCCTTTGACCAAATTCAAAGCAAGAACAAAAAGTAAAGAAACTCTTTCTTCATTTTCTCCACTATTATTATTATTGATATTGCGTTGGATTCAATAAAGAGTGCACAGCGGTTGCTGTTGCAATGGCTGAATGAAATAAAAGGAATGCGAGTTGAAAGTGTTGGTGTTCTTGTTATCAGGGCTGTAGTAAACCGATGAAAATCCTGGTAGACGAATCGTATCAACAATAACAATAATCAGCACCTTATCTCTAGATTATTATTATCAGCCACAGTGCATTGTACTCTACCTGCTAAACTAAATATCATATAAGATCTGTCTGGAAATAGTCTGAGGTCAGCTTCTATATAAAGCGGGTCGCACACCAGACGAGCCACGGAGCGTATGCATATATATATATATATATATATATATGTATATATATATATAAAGCATATAGAGAACGCACCTCGGGAGATTAGATAGTAGTTTTTGTTCTGTGTTTAGTATAATGGACCCAGGGTCTCAAGATCCCAATGAATGGCGCTGCGATTTCGTGATCAGGTGCCAATTCTGATATGTTCCCACTCAAAGCTCATCAAGCGTTGAACACGAAGGTTGACAAAGAATCGCAGACAACATTCAATTATAATATAACTTATGCCTTACGATTTTAGATGATCTGCCTACATAATTGTACCTACTTTAGATTTCAAACGTTTTTCACACTTCTTTGGTATCATTTTGTTTGGAGCGGAGTAAATGTTCAGTAAGTACGACTAGTATTCTCGTCAAGTTGGGCAAGTTTAAAGGTGTGAAAAACAGGGTGTTTGGACCTCCTGTCTTATAAGTCATACATTCTATCGAACCATAGGATTATTAAAACAGAAACTACGGAGCCTACAACATTATTTCTATTCATAATTCATGTTATTTCTAACGCAATACAGCCTATCAGTCAAAAATAAAACACATCGGTGGGCATATGTCCCTCCCAGCCCTGGAAATATTGGATTAAGAAGCGCTTTTTGAATATCAAGTGCATATCGACCCACCCATCTACCGACCGACCGGACCTTGACAGCCCTTCTCAGAATACATCCATGCCTTCGGGCTTTAGCTATGTTATCCCTGGTAGTGGTTTGCAAGATATCATTGAAGTGCCGACCTGTCTCTCTGTCTCTCAGCCCGTCCGTCCTAGCCGTGCATGCTCTGACTCATTCCGGGGAAAGCCCCATCATGGGGGAGGTGGGACTGGGAGGATGAGCGGGGGTAGGTGGTTAGGGTGTGTGGTGGGGGGGTTCTGCGGGATACCCCCCCTGCACCCCCCCCCACCGTATCCTGAGGAAGTGCGTCAGAGCATCCCCTGCTTCGTGACTGCAGCAGACGATCCCCCCACAGCGAGACAGCAGGTGGAGAGTGCGGGAGGGGGGGGGCCGCTGGGGGGTTTGCCCATGCAAGTGTGTGTCTACATGTTTGCGTTTCAATTCCATTTCCATTGAGCAGACGCTTTTATCCAAATGGACTTACAATAAGTATATTTGTCAAAAGAAAGAGAAACAATAAATCGCTGTCTGTACATTAAAGGTGTAAAGTACAGTGTTTGGGAATGCACATTTGTGTATTGCCCCATGGCTTATCAAGCAATATTTACACTGATGTTGTATTAAACACAATGGCCTTAGCTTAGGACTAATTGTACTCACACAATATTTTTGTGTGATCGCCTGCGTGCCTGACTATTATGCAACAGAACGCGACCAGCTGTGCACCATTTGGACAAAAGGATTGTCATGACGGCATTTTCAAAGTAAAAGCCCATTTGGTGTAAGTACATCCTTTAAAGTCCATTTAGCTAAACCACTCGACCAGAGTCCCACAGGCTAAGCCAAATGACCGGACAGGCTTTGTTTGAATGCAGATAGCTTTCTGCTGGTCATGACTTTGTATTTAATTATTCTTGCTCATTTTTGCCATCGTCGTCATGACATTGGTCTTTTCTTTCACTGTGCGGCCACTTCGGCTGAACAACCCCTTTCAAATGAAGTACATGCTGTTGGAGGGCAGTCAAGGGAATCTCATAGTGATTGTCGCTTTCCCACTTCATTGGAAAGCGGCTCCCCTCCAGTCGGTTGGCATCTCTCTCCTTTAGACTCAGATTCTCACAGCAGACGACTGTCTCCGGCCTGTACTGTCTCCAGGCGATGGACACACTCCCATCGCTTCTTGGCTCCTTAGAGGTGTCTGCCTTTGTGTCGAGCTGTGCGTAATTCATTATAAGCCCCCTTTGGTTCTCTCCAGGGTAAAAGGGTGGTCCGGCAGGATCTTCATTAGAGGTGGAGAGAAACTCCCGGCTCCAGAGGTGAACAGCTTTTAGTTATTAGCCCTGGTAACTGATGGAAGGAGAGGGGCAGAGGGGGAGAGGGGGAGAGAGACTAAGGGGAACTTGGGGAGGAAGATAGTGAAAGCAGGAAGGGAAAGGAAGACATATTGAAAATAAAACAGGGACAATGTGAGCAATATGTGTGTTCAGGATTATTATGGATTTTTATTATGTCCTATTGTGGAGAGGGAACACACGATATTGGTGAATTATTGTTTGTTTTTCCTTTTCCATTAAAGAGGTATCGATCCCATCTTCTGTTTGTGTGTCTGAGAGGAATGGATACGACAAGCAGGGCACTTCGGGAGGAAACCTCATTCAAACGTTACAGTTCTTGACCACAAACACTGATATTAACATGCATAAAACCACCATGTCAAAAATACATTGAAGGTCCATCTTGATAAATTGAACATTTAAAAACATTACATTGAATGGAGATATGCATTCAAATTAAGATGTAGTATACTGTACAGCGAAATACATTAGACAGTACATGATAATGCATTTTATTAATACATTATAGTCCCATTATTGCACATTATAAAATGTACCTAATGCATTTGATTCAGTTGGTATCGTGTAAAACATGACAGCAGCTCAGCTGTCCTGCTCTTACTTTGTATCTGAGATAATCTCTATGTTAGCCTAATGGTTGGCCAGCATTGTTATTGTTAATGTCATCATCATAATTACAGTTAATGACCACTCACAGGATAAAATCGTGTCTTTAATCCGAACCAATGCAGAGTACAGATTTGTGTTTGGGTTGAGCGGTTTTAATTGGAGTCTAATGGATCCGACCTACAAGCCTTCTGCATTAGCCCTGTGTGCCAGCCATGGTTTTGTAAACAGCAACAGCACCCAAGGTAATCTCTACTAAAATAGGAAAACTCCAATCTAATGAGCGATATTGGGACACCATCAACCGCCCAAATTAATTCTGTTTATTAGAACACACATTGGGATTAGTGAGGGTTTTTTTTCCCGAAGACCCTACCGTATATTCTGTGTGTTGTGTATGTCTGATACACGTGTGAAAGTCTGTGTCCTGTGAATGAATGAAATCGTCATAGATCTTAATTGTGAAGTGAGAAGTTGTTGTGTGTGTGTGTGTGTATACTGTATGTGTTTTTGTGCTTGGGTGTGAGAGAGAGAATACAGACAACCCAGATGGAAGGTTTTATGTACATATCAATTGTTCATCATTATTATTTATGTATTATTATGAATGGGCCAATGATATGCATCTAAAGTATGAACTCTGTTATTAGCTCTCTAAATGTGTAGCCTACTTACTGTAATTACTGTAATAGGATGATTATGTTTTTAAGACCCTGTTTGCAAAGAGCATCTAGGCCATGCAAGCGGCTATTTAAGCCCTTTCGCATGCGCTCAGACAAAGTGAAAGACGAAGCGGAGAGCATAGAGTTAACTGAGAACCGAGCCACAGTGCTCCCTATGGGCATGGATTGAGGTTCCGATCAAACACACATTCACAGCCTGCGGTATACACTGATTCAATGGCAATAGCCCAGAACAGACTATCACACATCTCATAGATGATTACGTATGTGGCTCTAGGGCACTTTTCTGCCGCCCAAGCTCGTGTTAGGTAATGGAGAAAGTCTCACATTTTCTCTCAGCTTCAACAGCCATGCAGTTGGATGAACAAGTCTGACTAACGGTGTGAAATCTGATCCATAGCGAAAGACTTTTGCGCTTAGACTGCATTGCGTCTTGGCGTCCTGTTTAGCTTCCCTGGTGATTTTAGCTTTTGGAAGAGCTATCAGCTAGTCCGCCCTCCTCCCGTGTGCTAGCAGATTAGCTCAAACGCAGAGCTGAGCTAACAGGAAGCTATCTGTAGAGGACATGAGTCATTAGCTGCCTGTGTCTTGGGGGTGCCACACCTTTTGACTTGGCTCTGATCTCTTTATCTTTTTGTCTACAGTCAATTAAAGTTGATGTGTTCAGCCCTTAATAACAGTCTCAATGATAGGATGGTGTGGCTAGGGTGTTTGACTCCCCGCCTTTAGGTTCTGCATGTCTAAGCATCGCTTTAAGTGCAGTGCACGAAGCAATCTCTCGCTACCCCAATTAGCCTATTAACCTTTAAAACATGGCGAGTAACATTTGCGTGCGTTTACACAGTTTAACCAGGGATTTTTTTTGTCAACTGCACTGCCAAACTAACAGGGACACACAGCGTTTACTTTTGCCTGCCTTTTCCACATTTTCAGATGAGGGAAAATGTTGATATTATTCAATTGACAGGGTTTGTATTGTGCACTGATGCTTAGGTAGACGTCTGGAATGGCAATCCTGTAACAGCATGAAATATAACCAATGGCAAGGATCTGTAACCCCTTGTGACACAACCCGGTATCACGCGATTGCGTGCTCCTGCGCACGAACGTTAATCTATTGAAGCGTGTTCCAGAGCACGATAGTCCGACTTTTTGCGTGTTACACAGAACGAAATGTAAACCAATGCATTCTGAATGGGAGTGTTCTAAGACAATTAACTAAACGGTACGAGAGAGAGAGAAAGAGAGAGGGAGGGACAGAGAGAGAGATAGAGAGAGAGCGAGAGAGGCTTCAGAAAGGGTGTGCGCAGATAGTACAGTGCACCCTAGTTATGTTTATGCCAAAACCACAAATGCTATATGTATATATATATATATATTGCCTAATTATATATATTGCCTATATATATGTATAGGCTATATATAATTAGGCTATAATTATATTATTTAGCGTGTAATGAGACAATCTATAGCCAAATTGTCGAAGATGCCCGAGAATCTCCGGGGATATCAGCATGGGAAATCGGCGAATCAGACCCATGAACCTATAAAGAAAGACGTAATCTCAAGCGGGAGAGAACGTTTGCGGTGCTGGTTTGTGTCACGTAAGTACAGGGCTCTCATGTCGCATGCATTCGGCGTGAGACACACGCAATTCAACCCATGCACACGCTCGAACCTGTGCCGTGTTCCAATACCCGTACTGTCCGTACTTACTAGCCAAAATTTGAGTACGCTGCAGTGGTGGGTAGAGTACTGAAAATCTATACTCAAGTAAAAGTAAAATTACCTCCTTCAAAATCTACTTAAGTAAAAGTAAATATTCCAATTTGAAAACCTACTTGAGTAAGAGTAAAAAAGTACTTTGTTTTAAAGTTACTCAAATTACAAGTTACTTTACATTTTTGTATTGGAGTGCTTGGATCAGTGAAAAAGACATAACGTGTTAGAATCAGTAGCGTGCGGTGCCCCTTCATTTCGGTGTGGCAGAAACTACTGCGTATGACCACACCCACAATTTATGTATATTTTTTACATATATATTTTGAGCTACATTAAAACATGTTAACTAAACTAATTGTGAGTAAGAAATAAACTAATAGCCTAATGTTACTGCACGCTTTTGAAGTGCCATCCGCAACACTCGTCATATGATGTCCCTTATAGGGAAGTTATTTCTTCCATATTTTATTTTAACAACAGGCTTAGCGAGTGCATTGCAAATACATGAAAAGTAGAAATACAAGTCATCAATCAAGCAGACCTTCGATTTGGAACTTGGCCCGACGATGTGTGCAAATCTCTCAATAACAACACTTTTGAAATCAGATATTTCTCAATTACAGCTGTTTAAATCAGGTATGAAATCAGGTATGCAATTTGAATACCTGTTGAAATAAATAAATAAATAAATCTTCAATGCCGAAAGATACAGGCGGAGTAATTCGATTTTAAACAACAACAGTCCTAGAATATGACCATGGGGCAGACTACTTTACGACCATATGGGCGTCTTATAACGCTGATTGCAATTCTTATTGCAGCCTGCAGGGTTATGCGAGAAACATACGGAGGGACGCGGTCGTTGAGCTCCGCCGCCCCACATTGCATGACACGTTAAACTCAATTTGAATCACCACCATCAATTTGATATCAACAGACCAAAAATTGTCGGAAAGCCTACAGAAACTATAGATAGTTAATGTGACAATCACATTATTAACAATAAACTTGGAGCAATGATTTACTGAGGAACAATTTTTTTTGGGAGCATGCTTTTGCAGGGAGTTCGCCGCCCCACCTGGCCATATATGGAAGGCACGCGGCTGGTTAGAATGCGTGAGTGAGTGAGGGAGAGAAAGAGATGCACTCCTAAAACATTTCTTCACAAGTTGTACAACAAAAGCAATTGCATTAAGCTCTGTGCATGTGACAAAAGGCAAGAGCTTTGTAGGAACACAACCAATTAAACACAAACGAGACTGACTTGGTTGGCTGATTGGGCAATCAGATTTATCCAGCCTACGCACATAGCATGCACGCACACTCACAGAGCCAGACACGACAATGACGAACAAGTTTGTGAGTGGTCTGCAGAATACAGTGTAACATAGTTTCTTTAGAATAATATAAACTATAGCCTACGTGGACCGTAACTCCGCACCCCCTGGCGAAAATATCTTCCTGCGCGTCTGCATCCATGCGTTTCTAGTCCTCAGTCCCAACGTAACGGTCGACTCACGTTGCAACCTAGGGAAAGCGTGTCGCTAACGTGTACGCTTGTATTACAGTCAACAAAGATAATGTTTTAATCAAAATACTCATTTTAAAGCACAATGGAAAATGTAATTGAGTAAAGAGTAGAATTCTAAATCAAATATTTACTCGAGTAAGAGTAAAATTACAGACTTAAAAAAGGAACGTGAAAAGTACTCGTCAGCCGAAAAATGTACTTTTTTACTCATTTGCGTTACTTGTAATGCGTTACTACCCACCACTACGCAGTACGTTCCAATTCAGATCCGGCGAAAAGAAGTATACTTCAAGGACCCGGATGCCGTACTCAAAACGGGCTAATCCTGAAGTGTGGATCGAAGGACACTCCCCGTACTCAACGGCAGCCATCTTAGCTACGTAGCGGAAGAGGCGGAGCCAGGCTGAGCCAAAGTCGGCGCATTTTCCACATAGCCTGCATTAATAGAGTCATTTTGTAGTTTTTATAGTTTTTATAACTGCTAGGCGTAAAGAGTTCACCGTTCAAAGTGGGATGTTTATTGCGGGTGAGGAGCCACGGCGGCAGTCGTGATCGTAATTTCCGGTTAGTGCACCACGGAGTACTCGATTTGGAACAGCACTCACATCTGAAAAAATAACGTAGTAGATAGTGCGGATAGTATACTTCCTTTAAGTATACTCATGGAAGTACGGGTATGGTCTCACGGAAATACGTGACACTGTCACGTTATTTAATCTATTGAAACGTGATCAGGGACACGTAGGCCTATTTTCAAAATTTTGTATTTCAATTGGAAGTAGGCTATTTGTCGTGTCACTAAGCATGACTTCCAAACTAAGGTTCTGTCCGGGAGCGTTCTCCCTAATGTCCCTTATGGAGCTCCGTACAGATATAATTGTCTTAGAACACTCCCATTCAGAATGCATTGGTTTACATTTCGTTCTGTGTAACACGCAAAAAGTCAGACTATCATGCTCTGGAACACGCTTCAATAGATTAACGTTTGTGCGCAGGAGCACGCAATCGCATGATACCGGGTTGCAACCACACACACACACACACACACACACACACACACACACACACACACACACACACACACACACACACACACACACACACACACACACACACACACACACACACACACTGTGGCAACCCGGCCCAGGCCAATTAAGGATATTCAGAGCACCTGAGGAACAAGTGGAGAAGCAGGGCTTAAATAGCCCGCTTCTCCACTCATTCGGGGCTCTCCCAGCCCTGGAGCTCCTGCACAGAGAGACCGGTCCTCGTGGGTGAAGGGATTCCACCCACGAAGGAGGGGACCGTTGATTCCTCCCAAGGTTTATGTTATTTGTGTTTTGAGAGACTTTTATGTTCTGGAATAAACATGCCTTTTTTGGGCTTTTCCCAACGAAATGGTGTCCTGTTTGGGAGGAGTTGGTTCGCTCAACGTGGTGGGTTGCCACAACACACACACACAACCTCTTGCAGGCAGACTCAGAATCTTGATCCCATTTATTAGGGAACAGGTGTTATCGGGATTCCATCACTGCATTCCCAGAATCCTGCATTGTGAAAGTCTTCCCTTTTTTTTTTAAATGTACAATGGCATTTTATTCTACATACAAAACAACCATAGTATTTTTCAGGAGTCCACGACCACCCTGCCCGTTTTGACACACAAAAGTAATTTGACACTTCTGGGATGAGCCAATGATTCATCTGTTTGGAAGGTTTTGTTGGAGACAAACAAAGAATCTTCAGGCAACAGATGTGACAGCTGTGACTGCTCTCTCTCTCATTCGTCTGCTGGGTCCTCTGTGTTTGCCTACCAGCCAGTGGGCGGGGCTGAGAGGCTTGTCAGCTGATGAGGTGCACCTGTGCAGGTCTGCCACGCAGGCTGTAGCCAGTCTCTCTCTCTTTCCACAGAGGCAGGTGGGCTTGGGTTCTGTTTAGGGTGGTTCCTTAAGGTTTTGGACCTTTGGATTGGTTCCATGTTTTGTTTTATGTTAACACTATTCAACATCCCCACAGCACACTTTCCACTGCCCATATACATAGGCTCCCGATCTTTGCTCTGACCCGAGCCTCGTCTTAATGCAGCCAAGGAGATGGAAGAGCGTTATGAATAATTATTAGATGATTGTGTTGTACAATGAAAGACAGTAACGATTCAATATGAATGGCAAAATAAGGATGGGATTTTATTTGAACAATAAAATATGTGTTGGGCAAATTATAGAGAGGCTGAGATTATAGATTTCATATTCAAAAGGCGAAGGGGTGAAAAAATTTAAGAAATATATTTAAGAAATATAGGCCTACTCAAAGCCCAAATCATTGATATCATACCCTATCAAATAATAAAGAAATTTGAATTTGAATGGTAACAATTCCGTTAAATCCTCGTCCTCGTTTTGAACGTCTCACTCATGGCCAGTGTGTTCTCTCTGATTAGCTCTTAATTGAGATCACCTGTCACGCACCCCTTTATAAAAGGTGAACACTGGGTTTGGTTTACTTTTCGCATCGGCCTGTGTCAATCGAGGTTGAGTTTGGTGAGGGTTGAAAGTTTTCGATCTAGATTGCAGATCACTATTGTCACTTTATACAAACTGAAAGTATGCGTTGTTGCGCGTTTGTTTTTGTGGGCATTTGACTGAACAGCCCAGACAAATATTGCTACCAACATGGCACTTCGAAACAGACCACCGCAGTGAGTAAAAGTTATTTTCCTTTATTAATTGTTGACGTTTTTGGGCTGTCTCCTCAGACACAAGCCATCAGTATCCCTGCTCTTTGCACCTTGACATGCATGTCGTCGCTGTTTGTTAACCTAGCTTTGCTGATTTGTATCTTGTGATGTGTGTGTTTTTCTTAACAGGTGTTGGATGACTGACAAGATCTATGGGGGGGCCCCCTTTGGGCCCCCCCATACCAACTTAGTCTTCAAAGCAATCTAGTGCCATGGGACTCCAGTGTCTTCAAAACATCCTCGGAATACATGTGTATGAATGGTCCACCGAAGGGTTGATCTGGAAGCCACCACGGTCCACGCAGTAATCTGCTGCGTGGGCCGTAGTGGCTTCCAGAGCCATCTTTCGGTCTTGGTCAGGATTTGTTACAGTTGCCCTTCAATGTAGCAGGCTACGCGTTTCTGAAGAAGCCTGCTTTACGTAGCATTGGAGTACAAATATTGTGCAAAATGCTCATGTAATTGCACTAGCACTAGTAACCTGTAGATTAGCTTAGTTTAACGTCATTCCGTGCTGTCTGTCAAATGTGTGGCTTACTTTAAGTCCACAAGGCCCTCTGGTAAACCACGTTGGAACACCCCTGGACAAGGTGATTAGTCACTGGGGGTGTGCTAAAGTTTTGTTCCATTTTTCACTAGTTGGTTAAGGTTTGGTAGAATTGTTTGGATGCTAGCGACGTGATGGCGTCTGTACAAGAGCCTACCGTGGCCAGGCCACAGTTGCGACGGACACGGCCAGATGGCCTAGTGTGAGTGCAACCTTGATTGCATTTGTATACTGTTTACCATTGGATGTTTATGCAATTTGGCTTAATTAATCCGCAGTAAAGCTGCATTTGACTATTCCAGGGTCGTTTTGTACAGGCTTTCAATTGACCATGTTGACTAGTTTGTGGGAAGTTTTTTTTTTTTTTTTTACCCTTGCTTACAATCCAACGTTTGTGACCACTTATGCAACTGGGCTGTGAACCTTGCAATTCTAGTTGCATATTTGTACACGCAAGCTTGTCCATTTCTATCGCCATCACTAACACTAGCTTCAGCATTTCCTTGTAGGCCATTAGCTGACTTGTGTATTGGAGCGATGATTTGGGTATTTTAAGATGCTTGGAAACCTAAAATAAAGCAAAATGCCTGTCTGTTGTGCAAGAGCCAATTTGTTGGCTTGCAGTAGTCGAGGAGTTGCCGTAGGTCGTAAGCCATCTGGAGGTTGTGGCAATGGAGGCTTGTGGTAGATCTGCCATCCAAGAAAGGTTAATTCTTCTGAAGCATGATTAATAGTTTAGTAAATTGAATCTATTCATATAGAACTATAAAATCCAAGACTGCAGCCAGTAACTTGGATCGCAATATGTGGAAAGTATTAGTCTTCATTTGTAACAACAGAATAATTAACATGACTAACTGGGTTTCTTCCATTTACTAACTAGGGGGACTTTACTGGTGAGTCTACTGGATTAATCAGTAGCGGTACTTTGCCCAAAAGATTTGATGGCATGACTACAGGGTGACAAAGACAATTATTCCTTGCCTATCAAAAGAGACTTCTAAAACATATCTGCTAGAACAGTTCCTATACTTTTTGTATAATTTGGTCATGCTGCAAATTTACTTTTTGTAGTTGCTCCATATTTAGTTCTTTGACAGCCTCACCTGCTAGAAAAGTCTATTCAAATCGGCTAAATATAATGAACTGAATTAATATCCATGAAATGTTGTCACTCATACTAATGGCAAATACCCTCTTTCAGTTGGTGGTTCAACACTGATGTCTCTAGGCTTGAGGGAGAGCTCACAAGTAAATTACACAAATGTCCTGGAGCAATTGGGAATACACTTTTATTTAGTCTACCTGACCAGGGACATCTTTGAACTATAGGTCACCTAACCCAAACTTTTCACTCTTGTTAGGTTGTCCTTTTCTCTTGTTTTAACCCGAAAGGGCTGAAATATCAACATTTCAGGTATTCTGTTTGGATAATGTGCAAAACTTGTGGCTTCACTAATAAAAGAAAATTAACAAATGTATTTTTCTTAATGTGGTTAAACTATTTAAAGATTTGTATGCAAAATATTTCTGCTCAATTTGTGGTCAATGAAACTCTGACATTTTTTAATTTGATAAAACGCAACTATGGGTTAAAGGTATTTGCTTTGGGCATCTTTTGATATTTTTAGAATCTAGCTCCATTGCCGTTAGAAATGGTGTCTCCCAGTACTGCAAAGTGCTTCCACAAGATTAAAAAATGGGCAGAAAAGGAACTGCAAACTAAATCTATTTAACATGGGTTGAAAGTTTCCATGGAAGCTCTTGGCTGCTGGTTCCCAACACAGCTCCACTGTTAGCCTGTGACCTTGTGTTTAACTTTTTTTGACTTTTGGTGACTTTCACAAGAGAAATGGAACTGTTTAATACAATAAACAAGACATTTCATGGTACCATTTTGAACTGTTTGTGGCTATTGTATTAAATCCATATGCTTGAAACTTTTCAATAATGCATATCAACGAAACAATGGAATGAAATAAATAGTTCAAGCAATTTGTGGGACTTGGCTGCTTTTACATTATTACTCATTTTGGGGGTTATTTCAGTCTCTCCAACCTGCAGGTCGTGCGAAGAATCATGGGAATATTCTATAAATGTCTTGATATCATCTTTCGTCTCAACACTTCTGCTGCAGCCGCTGTTGAAGCGTATGAGTCCTTTGAGACCCCCTTTGATAAAAGGGGTTCTCAAATGTTGACCCTCAGTCACCTATTGCATCACTTCCTTTAGGGCTTCGGCCTCCTAATTGATCATTATACTATAATTGAATGCCCTCTTTCATATATATGATACCTCCACCACTGGGACGTGGCAACAATTCTCCAAATCCATATGGGGGGGATGCTTGTGGACAGAGGTGTATACTCGACATAAATAGGAAGAAAACTCATCTCACAAATGAGTAATGACGTCTCACAAATATTTATTTTATAATAATCCAAAATCCACAAAACCCGTTGGCTTTTTGTCGAGGGAATCCAGGGCGACGCTCACTTCCGGGTTGGCCAACATACGTCATCCCTCCACCACTCTACTGTAAAAACACATGTTCAAGTTGAATGAGAATAATAATAATTCTGCCATAGTATTTATTTAAGGGGGGGGGGGGGGGATACAAGTCTTTTGGCCATTTGTAGTGTTGATCAGCAGAGAAATTATTTGTCCGCAAAGACGGTGACGTCGCTTAGCAACGGTAGACGCTGGGGTAGACAAGTCACCGGACTACTACCCATGCAAGTGAACGGAGCGTTCCACGGCATTGAGAAGACCCGTGTAATAAAGGCCTATAATATTTCTGTTCATGGCATAGATTTCTCCTCAGATTAGGCCAATAAACCAATGGTAAAATTAAAATAAAAACGCTCGATCAAAGGCCCGGCCCGAGTATAGTGGTGGGAAATATCGGACTGGAACTACTTAGCAGGTGTCTGTAGGGCTATATCAGGAGTTAATGCACGCACTGCAGCCAATCAGAATCAGAGTATTCCCCCAGACCGTGGTCTAAACAATATTATTCACGAGTTATAAACACCCCCTACACATCAATATTAATGATAACCCTGTGGAAATTGCCATAAGTGAGAGACACAATTTCGCACGTTGAGCACACAGTTGTGTGACTCGTTTATTTAGTAAGAGAGAAACGGGAAATCAAAACGTGCTGAAGGTAAACAAATCCCGCATGGGCTCTGACGTCATGAGACGCTCGTAATCCTTAAAAGGGACAGCGATCCCTGAACCACCAAGACAGTAAACGACATGCCTAACACAATTGAAAGAACAACACATAACAAAATACTGTAGGTGAATTATGTTACACTCACTACAACCCATTAAATACGGTATGATTTCTAGATGTCATGGCAACGTTCATTCACATAGCCAAAAACAAGAGAATAGATGGCTAGATAAAATAAACATCAAGACATACAATTCTAAAAAGAACAGATGAAGCAGCTACCCTTTTTTCCTTCGCGGTTTGCCTACAGAGCAGCGCACCTGCATTTAATTTAGGCCTATCCGTGTATTGTCACAATTTCTCAGTATCAAAGGTGAAAGTAGAAACGGGTGGCCAAAAGCTGTCATATTGTTAGTTATCACAGAACATTTTAAGTAGAAACGGGTGGCCAAAAGCTGTCATTTGTTAGTTATCACAGACAATTTTCAACAATGAATGATCTGTACGGAGCTCCATAAGGGACATTAGGGAGAACGCTCCCGGACAGAACCTTAGTTTGGAAGTCATGCTTAGTGACACGACAAATAGCCTACTTCCAATTGAAATACAAAATTTAGAAAATAGCCCTACGTGTCCCTGATCACGTTTCAATAGATTAAATAACGTGACAGTGTCACGTATTTCCGTGAGACCATACCCGTACTTCCATGAGTATACTTAAAGGAAGTATACTATCCGCACTATCTACTACGTTATTTTTTCAGATGTGAGTGCTGTTCCAAATCGAGTACTCCGTGGTGCACTAACCGGAAATTATGATCATGACTGCTGCCGTGGCTACTCCCCCGCAATAAACATCCCGCTTTGAACGGTGAACTCTTTACGCCTAGCAGCTATAAAAACTATAAAAACTACAAAATGACTCTATTAATGCAGGCTATGTGGAAAATGCGCCGACTTTGGCTCAGCCTGGCTCCGCCTCTTCCGCTACGTAGCTAAGATGGCTACCGTTGAGTACGGGGAGTGTCCTTCGATCCCATGTTCGATCCACACTTCAGGATTAGCCCGTTTTGAGTACGGCATCCGGGTCCTTGAAGTATACTTCTTTTCGCCGGATCTTACTCAAATTTTGGCTAGTAAGTACGGACAGTACGGGTATTGGAACACGGCACAGGTTCGAGTGTGTGCATGGGTTGAATTGCGTGTGTCTCACGCCGAATGCATGAGACATGAGAGCCCTGTACTTACGTGACACAAACCAGCACCGCAAACGTTCTCTCCCGCTTGAGATGACGTCTTTCTTTATAGGTTCATGGGTCTGATTCGCCGATTTCCCATGCTGATATCCCCGAAGATTCTCGGGCATCTTCGACAATTTGGCTATAGATTGTCTCATTACACGCTAAATAATATAATTATAGCCTAATTATATATATAGCCTATACATATATATAGGCAATATATATAATTAGGCAATATATATATATATATACATATAGCATTTGTGGTTTTGGCATAAACATAACTAGGGTGCACTGTACTATCTGCGCACACCCTTTCTGAAGCCTCTCTCGCTCTCTCTCTCTTTCTGTCCCTCCCTCTCTCTCTTTCTCTCTCTCTCGTACCGTTTTGTGGAGCACGTTAATTGTCTTAGAACACTCCCATTCAGAATGCATTGGTTTACATTTCGTTCTGTGTAACACGCAAAAAGTCGGACTATCGCGCTCTGGAACACGCTTCAATAGATTAACGTTCGTGCGCAGGAGCACGCAATCGTGTGATACCGGGTTGTGTGACATGTATCTGAATTCACTCGCAGTTGCTTTGTGTGCCATTGGCTTGTTACTGACTAAATACTAAACTGGCCAATTATAAAACAATGCCTTGGAAGGGCAAACTTCTGAACCCAGAGTGGATCAGAGAGGCTTTTGGGTGAGAAAGAACCAAAATATCCATTAGTTATGTCCTTGAAAGCAGCTTTTTGTTATCTTTTCAAATGGGGGGGTCATCGGGCTCGGATAAATATAAAGAATTGCAAAACACCTTTGTTTGTCTCCTTTTTTCAAACGAAAACAAAAATAACTGAAAGGACCCAATCAAAAGAAACTCGAGAACGCTTGAAACAATTCCTTCCCCAGCCGGCGTACGTTTGTCTCCAGCAGCAATATCAAACCTGTTATTACACTCTGCATGGCGAGTCTGTTCCGGGGGACATGTGGCTCACGTGCACCCTCCAGGTGACTATTAGCAGCCAGAGATGGGATATTGGTCTCGTGGCTGACTGCCACCCAGAGGCCTTGCATACTCCACCCCCACAGCTTCCACGGGATTAGTACCCCATGCTAGGAACAGACGGAGCTCCGTCCGCACGTTGTCCAGAGCTGCGCTTGTACGGCATTGATTGGCATTGATTCATACTAATGAGACCATTTGATGTCCTACCTAAGCCCTGCATGGCGTTCAGGTCAGTGTTTATTCCTGGGTTGTCTGTACCTCAAGGTACCTGACCTGTTTGCTTCCTGGGTGGGTTCAAGTAAAGTATTTTTCTTCTTGTTTGTTACCTGAGGGTGTACCTGCCCTGGATCTCTGGCCTATTTTCTGCAGTGCAAACCTTGGGTTTACATGAGATGATTCTGTAGACAAGTATTCCTCCTTTTTTTTTTGTTCAATGATAACACGGTAATGAAGAGTAGCTCACATTGCCTGGCCTGTTAATGGATGTCCTCCACACAGAAACAGACACACACACGGACACCGATTCACAAACACAGATACACACACACACACACACACACACACACACACACACACACACACACACACACACACACCCTTCACGGAAATTCCACAAATTGGACATGTCACACATGGAGAACTCTCCCACACACACACACACACACACACACACACACACACACACACACACACACACACACACACACACACACAAACACCCACCCTTATCGGAAGTCTCACAAATTGGACATGTCACACATGGAGAACTCTCTCCCACGCACACACACATGCCCACACATGCACAGACACACACACACACGCACTAACAGCGCAGGCTGTTACCTCTGGGGAGATTTGCGGCAGTCCCACCAGTGTACCCCTAATGGTCCCTCGCTCCTCTCAAGGCGCTGGCGTCTTGGGCCTACCCAGGGACAAAAAACACAACCAGGAGATAGAAAGCCAGGGAAAAGTGGATAGAGATGGACGATCTATTCAGACGTCTCCACCTATAGTATCCCATGCTCACGGGAGATGAGCTGGCTAGAGATTATTAATGAATGGTAGACACCTCAACATGCTTTGATAAACAACTCAACACACTTCTGCAACCTCAGGCTTCTTGCACCTCTTCTTATACATGTGTTTGAACTCCCAAGTGTGCGAGGTTAGGTCACGAGAAACAGTCCGGTGAAACATAAGCAAGTATGGTTGATACTCCCCAGACACATTTATTTTATCTGGAACCTAGAAGAGAAGCCCCACTGACAAAGATCATGAATCGTCTCGTACATAATTTAAAATAGGAAGCACAATGGCCAAGTAAGGCCGATCCGGGATCTTGAATGTTTTATTAATAGTCCATCGCTATCTATCGTCTCTCTTTAATCAGCGTCATGGAGAACTACATTATTCACTACGGCAAATGGAACGAATAGATTTGAAGCCCTTGGAGAGATGTGAATATTGAGTAAGAGGCCTGGGTCTATTACATGAATCTGTGTAGTGCTTTACACACCGCCGCTAGATCGGTGCACTCTGAAGTAATGAAGAGTTACATTTCACCGGGTAGGATCAGAGACTGTGCGCATGACGTGGTAGGTTTCAGGGATTAGACGGGTCCGAAACTAAACTACTCCTACACTTCTGCACCCCTGGTCTAACTCGAACTATCTCTGCGGGCCCTATCTTGCATCCTGCGAAATTGACTTAATCACTGGCGCATGTGTCGTTGCTAGTTTGCAACTGGCGCAGAGCGTGCTTTTCCCTCATGTGCCACGCGTCGGTAAATTAGGGAATGATCTTGCGCCCCAAGGGGCGGCTCGGCGAAAGGAGGAGGCGTGTTCTGGCGCAAACGTTCCCTGGTGCTATTTTGACTTTTCATAAACCACTTGCGCCACAAACCAGAAAATACCTGGTTTAAATTTGTTGGCGCGTTGTTCAGGTGCTTTTTTAAGGGTGCATGCATGCTGTTGTTTGTGCACCTCACGCATACACCTTGCTTCTCTCATCTACCTAGCCACACATTCTTGGTAAATTATTTGGGAAAGAACAGCTGAAACAGCGGTAATAAGTTGTACTTTTAAATCAATGCATCTTCAAACACCGTACAGCAAACACATATTTTCTTGACACAGGCATCGTGTACATGCCCATAACTTTTAGGATTGATGAGTATTTGATCTTGAGAAAACATTGTTTTACCGCGAGTGAGTGTTAAAAAGAATGAATGAATGCGGGCGCGCGTGTGTGTATGTGCACACACACGCGCGCGCGGGCCTGCGTGTGTGCGTCCATCTGCTTAAACACACGCAAACTAAACACGGAACGCACAATACAGTCCATGGCAATGTATATTAACTAGAGCTGTCAAGCGATTAAAATATTTAATCGTGATTAATCGCATTAATGTCATAGTTAACTCGCGATTAATCGCAAATTCTTTTTCTATGCTAAATATCCCTTGATTTTTTTGTCCCATAATTCTTCTCATTTTAATTCTCTTATCAACATGGTGAAGTGCATCGGCTTGCCTTGTGCAAATGATTTTTTATTGATAACAACATTAGCATATACTGATCAAAACAGGACGATACAAAAAAATTGCCTATAGTGCAATTAAACGACTGCTTTGAACAAATGTCATTTGAACATAGCAGTCAGGCTACTGCTTCTTTGTTTTGAGCCAAAGAAAAAAAAAAAAAAAAAAAAAAATTAATAAAATAATTGCGTTAATCGCGCAATACATTTTTTAACGCCGTTAAATTTGGTTTGCGTTAACGCCGTTAATAACGCGTTTAACTGACAGCTCTAATATTAACGTGGGGACACTTGCATATTATGAACACTAGTCAATAACGATAATGCATACAATACTGATAAGAAACTATGTTTATAATGTATTGCGTATATATCATTAAATAGAACCACAGCAACCGCATATCATATGTTATATCATATACGTTTTCTTTGCCGAAATTTATTTGAGGACTCAGTATTTCTGAAGTTGTGGAAGAAAACCTTATTCCATGTGTGAATTAGGCCATATTATTTGGCCATAAACTGAGCCATTTGCAATTTGAAATTCATGTGCATCTGTCTCATCGGAGAATGCAGACGCGCTGTCAAAATATCAACTCGTCAGATTCAAATGCGCTCATGGCTCTTAAAGGGGATGGGAGCTGGCACTCTCATAGGTTTGTTGCACGTTACGTCCAAACCACAGCTACGGGTAATTAGGCTACTTCATACCAACCCTTTTTAGATATGCGCCGGGCGCAAGAGTCATTTTTCGCACCGGTAAACTAGCGACATCACCGTGGAACCGCCCACAAAGCTACTTGCGCTTGGCGCTTCTCACTTGCATTTCAGAGCGTTAAAATAGGGCCCTGCGTGTCTCTCGTCATCTTTCTCTCCGTATCTGTCTTTCACTCTATCTCGCTCTGTGTCTTTCTCTCTCTGTTCCACCTAAGTCAAAGGACTTTATGGGAATGGCGCATAAAAATTAAAATTATACAGAAAGAAAGTTATTAATGAAGAGTAATATGTAATACGATAACATTAAAGAAATGTATCCATCCCCTCTCTATCTCTATTCAGTTCATTTCCATTTCAGTTAAAAGGCTTTATTGGCATGGGAGAGATGCATTCATACTGCCAAAGACAGTGAAAAGTAATATAAGGTAAGGAGAAACTTCAGTAGGGAATACAACACGACACCCATGTAAAAGCCTCTCCCTCTGTCTCTCTCTCTCTCCCCCCCCCCCTCCAGGAACACTTTACACCGGAGTGTAAGTTCAAGGAGTCGGTGTTTGAGAACTACTACGTGACGTACTCGTCGATGATCTACCGGCAGCAGCAGTCGGGACGGGGCTGGTACCTGGGCCTGAACAAGGAGGGCGAGATCATGAAGGGGAACCACGTGAAGAAGAACAAGCCAGCAGCCCACTTCCTCCCTAAACCCCTGAAAGGTACGCACCACACCGTCTTAACACCTTGAGCGTCGTCTACCACAAAAAACAATATGGAGGCCATTTATATCAAGAGTATCCCATTCTAGTCCCAGGGAGATCGTCCTTTTTATCCCCCAGTTCAGCATCACATTTTTGTTTTTCTAAGCATCGAACTTCAAGGGAAAACAAACAGTTTCAAGTTTTTCCTTTGAATAATTGTCCCCAGGTCCTCAAACCGAACAGGTCCCCAAAAATCCAAACCCATTTGAACAGAAAGCACCAGGGTTATTTTCTGGTAAAATGGGTTTGGTTTTTTCCTTCCTCTAAAGGAAGTTGCTCTCTCTGCCCCTTCTCGCCGTTTTGCTAACTTGTTAGAAGATTAAGGGTGGTGGTAGTGGATCATGTTGTTATGCACCGCTAGCTCCGCTCTCCTACGGTGTGTGTATGTCCCCCACAGGTCACACCTCACTGAAAAACAGTGAATAATATGATTCACAGCCCCACTGTCTGTGTCAGTGGAGCAGCATGAGAAATAAAGTTGCACACTTTGAATGCAGCCAGCTGCTGCTTTAGTCCACCATAGTGGAATAGAAAACCATGGAAAGCAAAAAAGCCCCAGTTATTGTAAGGTGGCCATGTCTTTCAGGAGGGGGGGGGGGGTGGACCAAAGAAAGTGGGAGAGTGTAGGGCAAGGGGAGGGAAACGGTGGTGTTGTCTGTGTTGAGAAAGAGTTGTGCTTTCATCTTCCACAAACCTCTCACAGAGAGGGATAGAGAGAGTAAGGCGGTTTTTGGTTCCAGGTAGATGAAAGCAACACACAATTACATCCGAGGAAGAAAGGAACACAAACACATCAACACAAAAAAAAAATACAGTAAAAAAAGACTGAAATAATAACAATGTCTGCTGTTGTGATCGTTTTCAAACCCGGCTATTCCCCCAGCTGTTTTATTTGTTGGTTTATGAAACTGTCAGTTTTAGTGCAGTGTTGCTTTGTGCCGTCTTCTGTACAGTTTACAAATATATTTACATACAACAGTATTCATCCTCAAATGTGAGCTCCGAAGTATAGCTTTTATACACAAAACGAACAAGAAAAAAAGTACTGAATTGTACATAACATGGCTGTTGGAGAGACAAAAACTAGTTTTTTTAAAACATGGCAGCACGGCTGTGTCCTTCGGCTTAGGATTCACACTGGGGCAGGCATTGCGGTGGGTTTGCGGCGGTTTAAACACACTGCCCCGGTCCAAATGACCGCTCGGACGTTTTCGCCACAAAGCCGGGTTTGGTCTGCATATGCCCTTTGTTCCAACAATCGTTTTTCAATTCCGTTTAGCTACACAAAAGAAAAGGGGGATATACAATCAGCAGAGTCATTTCTCCTTGCTTTTATTGACAGTTGTCATGTATTGTGGACATACAGTTGGGAGGTTAATTGTGTTACCCAAAGTTGGTAAATGTCAACAGCCAAATTAAAAGGACAGCTTAAATCTTTAAAGATTTTCAATTAGTTGAATGTCCCAGGAGACATTTTATTGATCGATATAACAATGTTAGTGCCCCCGGTAAAATCCCCCAAGATTCAATTTGCCATTTAAGTTAGAACAACGCAATCTCCATCATTGCGTTGGTCGTCATAACGTCCCCTTTGCGACAGATTGTTGTCGTTTTTGTTCATGCTAGCTCGATATCTAGCCGATGAAAATACATCATTTTTAATAATGTCGTTTTCAATGCTGTAGCGCGTACGAGTTATAGCCTTTAATAGGAAATTTGGGGAACATGGCTGAGCATTGTGTTGATGCAGCTTGAAGAAACGGGGAGAAGGGAGAAAGAGTGAAAGTAATAAAGAGACATGAATGATGCCTTTGAGAAAAGCTTGCTTAAGAGTTGTAACCTGCTCTTATGGATCTGGGGGGAGAAAGAAGATTGTGTATTAGAGAACTGTACCCGACGTCAATGGAAAGGAGGAAGGGAATAAAGAAGGAGGAATCCCTTTGGTTCTCATCGAGATTCGGCAGTGGTGTGACAGGGTGCCAATTAAGGATCTCTCTCCTCATTGGATACACCGTTCACAAGGCACCCCCCCCCCCACACTGGTTACAGTTCAGCAGTCTCGGCATCAGCATCCGCCAATTTTAAAACTGTCTTCATCCCAACCTCCCTCTCTATTTCTCTCTCCCCCTCTCTATTTCTCTCTCTCTCTCTCTCTCTCTCTCTCTCACTCTCTCTCGCTCTCTCTTTCTCCTCACCCGTCGCCAGTCATCTTGGTGTGTGTGTGTGTGTGTGTGTGTGTGTGTGTGTGTGTGTGTGTGTGTGTGTGTGTGTGTGTGGGAGTGAGCTGGAAGGTCTGCGTCTGTCAAACACCACCTGGGGGAGAACGGAGACCTCTCGAAACTCTTTTGGAACATCGTGTTGACACGGTGCGGAAGTCCCGATGAATAGGGCCTTTCTGTTGGCTGTCAGCCGCGAGAGTGGTCAAAGTGGAGACAGGGGGGGTGTAGATGTCGATGGGAGTGTTTGCCTGAGAGCGTTTCAGGAGGAGAGAGGATGATCCTTATAACGAGGACGATCGCCGTTGAAATCGCAAGATGCCGTCGTCAGTTAGAACCGAGGTTTCGATCTCTCTTCTGTCCGATGGATGACTTTGCTCGGAACACACTACGAAAAATGTGATTTGCCAAGCATCAACCTCAGGTCTTCTGTTTCAGCCACACAGTCCCAAAGGAGCAGACATCTAATGGCATTCTATGTATAAGGAGGCTGCGCCCATGTTCCTCAGAGTACTGACATGTCTTCCGAAGAAAAAAAATATGCTGGCTGAGACATAAAGAGAAAGCCAAGGCTGCATGCACAGCAAAGCTTCCCTCCCAGGCGTCGGAAATTATTATGTCACACTGTGGCACCTGAGTTCACCTGAAAAAAACAAAAAAGCTGGATTGTATGGATCGGATCTATCTATAGAACGTGCTCGCTATTGTTTTGCAAAGCAGATGGCGATGCTGAGTTGACATTTTTCAGTCTGCCGTTGTTGTTGTCAGTTGGCAGGTTTCTAAGCTGTTTTTCTCACCATCTTCTTGTTTTCCCGCTTCTTCTTCTTCTTCTTCTTCTTCTTCTTCTTCTTCTTCTTCTTCTTCTCCTCTGTGGTGTCTGCTCTGAACCCCAACAGTGGCCATGTACAGGGAGCCCTCCCTCCACGACCTGACGGAGTTCTCTCGCTCCGGCAGCGGCACGCCCACCAAGAGCCGAAGTGCGTCCGCCATGCTCAACGGCGGCAAGGCGGTGAGCCAGAACGAGTCCACGTAGCCCGGCTCCGGCCCAGAGTAACAAAAGAAACAACCAACCCAGGCACCAAACCACGAATACCTTACCTCCAGCAGAGCGTGCATCCAAGCCGAATTCGTCGATCTCCGATCAGTGATTCAGGGCTAGTTACAGCAGAACATCACACATCACCCACACACACTTACGTACACACACCCACACACACACCCGCCATCATCTGACAAAACAATTGGCGCACTATCATGGTCAGTCTTCATTCCTTCTGAAAGAAAAAAAAAGAGAAAAAAAAAAAGGCATCATTTGTAAACCATATATGAAACATTGTAGAGAAAAACAACTGCCCTCATGGGCTTGCATATTTCTTCCTTCTATTGGTCTATCTATATTTAGTGATGACTGGTAAGCTCATCTTAATATCTCCTTGATATCGTTTCATCTTATCGTCTTCTGGACGACCACTTTTTCTTTGTTAGTCTCACTTAGGTCATTGAGACACAAACCATTTTGGGAGACAGTAACTGGAGGCGAAGGGAAGACGCTGCCAAGGGCAGCCGGTAAATGGGTATAAAACCCTGGTGTGGCATGGGGGGGCGAAGCAGAGACAGGTACACGACGCAGTAGTACCCATGGCCATAGCCTCTCCCACCCCCCCCCCCCCCCCCCCCCCTCTCCCCGATCAAGCTTCCTGTGAGTAGGAAGCCTGTAGCCCCCCCGACCCCCCACTGCGGCACAGCCTTGCGTAGAAGGGGCGGCGGCTAGCCCAGACGGTAGCTCTCGTGCGCTTCTCGTGCACATGCTCGGAGACTCGGCTCACTAGCATGGGAATAGAAAGAACTAGGAGAAAAACAATGATTAGATCCCTGTGTTGAGCTGACGTGACTTGTAAAGGGATACAGCAGTTGTTCTTGCCGTTTTGTTTGATTATTGATTTTTACGCCCCCAGCTGCACCTCGCTTTTGCTAATTTTCAATTTGTATTAGCCGAGAACTGTTTATTTTTATTAATATCGACCCCGGTTCCCCTCGCAGTATTCATGTTTTATTCATGTTCGTTACGTCGCTGTTCCGCCATGACAATGGGTTCCAGCACACAAAAAGACAGAACAGAAACAGAGTGTCCCTTTAAAGCAGTAATAAAACTAAAAACCCAAGCCAGTGCAGAGCCGCAGCTCGGCTTCCTTTTCCTTTTGCCGTCCAGTCGTATCGCGTTTGATGAGGGGAAATATTAAGGCGTTTAAATAATGATGAAGTGAGGATCTGGAAGATGGAGGGATTTTGAAGCTGTTTGACGTGGTGACAGTTGGTGGCTCAAGTGTTGCGGAAGCTTTCGTCGGTTGGTGCGAGTTCAGTGTTGTTCCCATTTCCCTTGTGTTTTTCCTGCGTCGAGATGTCCGTCCTTCCGCCCTCATGTCCCTGTGGTGTGTCTCCCCCCCCCCCCCCCCCCCCCCGTGCTTGTGTTAACCTCTGACCCCCTCTGTCCCCCCTCCCCCCTCCTTCCCAACTTTAGTAAACTTTTTCCTTGTTTTTCATCTCCGACCATAGCGGTATGGCTCGAGAAGTTAAACCTCCCAGGACTCTTGGCACGTGTTTGAGTAACTTCAATGTGGTGACGATTTTCTATATTAAAAAAAAGTGAAAAACTGACTGTGGAATTTTAGGTGGCTTAACATTTTATAGGGGTATGTCATATTTGTTAAAGTAAAATCAATTAAAACGATAAAATGCATAAAAATATTAAATACAAAAAAAGAGAGAGGCTCTTCCTTTTTTCTCGCACAGGACTTGTACAAACACACCCATGTACAAAGGAGGACCCCTTTTGTGGGGCCACGTACTTTTACCCTTTCGGCTACATAGCGTCTTTACGGTACATGCTTCTGGGGGGGGGGGGGGTCCAGTGAGTGGGCCGGGGTGGGGGGGGGGGGGGGAGGGTACTCTTTTGGCTTCCTCTGGAGGCGGGGCTTTTAAAAAGGTTGAATCTACCTGTTGCATGGGAGAGAGCAGGGCATTCTGGTCTAGAGCTGCATGATGTAGGCAATGTGTATTAAACCCCATGTCGGAAGCTGTGTTCCAAACTACCAGGCCGAAACAACCGATTAAGACAACATGTACGGGCAGGTGATACCGGGGCTGTCTGATACCTTCCAGTTGTTCATTATTTGTTGTATACACAAAATGCACTGAATAAAATGTTTATATTAAGATATACTTTTAAAACGTGTCCCTTTTACTTTTTCTGTGTGTTTGTGTGTGTGTGTTTGTGTGTGTGTGGGTGTTTGTGTGTGTGTGTGTGTGTGTGTGTGTGTGTGTGTGTGTGTGTGTGTGTGTGTGTGCGTACATGCATGATCATCAACTAGGTGGTGCCGAATACAGGTAGGTAACCCCCTGTCAGATAACAACCTCCTCTTCCACTGGAGATAACGACCACAGACACCTTGGGATATAGCTCTCTGTCGCCGCGGAAACACTACACAAATTGAGTGTCACAGTGTGCGTGTGTAACTGCGTAGTAATGAAAAATTAAGTAGCAAAATATGCACGACAATATCAACAATAGCAAAATAAATAAAAATAATAATTAAATAAAGTATGTATTATATGTATTGTAAAGTGTAGGGGTGCAAAAGTAACAGCATACTTGAATGTGAAGGTTATTGAGTATTGTGCACCTGAAGATGTGTATGTGAAAGGGAGTGTGTTACCTGTGTGTGATTGTGTATGTGTGTGTGTGTGTGTGTGTGTCTGTGTGTGTGCGTTTGTGTTTGTGTGTGTGTGCGTGCGTGAGAGAGAAGCTGATGCTATATTCAAGTATGATTAGCCCTGATCCCTTGAGAAACAAATGAACGTAGATTTGTCCGGCTCTCTGCTCAAAGCCTGAGGAAGCGCAGGCTTTTAATTGCCTACAGAGTCACGCTCGGTGCTCCAGCCCCTCCAGTCAATATCTTCTGGGTATACGCAGCTTATAGCCGCCGTATGTTGTACATGTACGTACCTTTCCACAGAAACAAGGTCTGTTTCAACATAACACATAAACGTGAGCTCAGAGGATATTTTAGATTTGCTCCGCTCAAGCCAAAATACATCAAGTAAGAATACAGTAGAATCAACAATATAAATAGAAAGTACAGCATAAATAGAATCGATGCATGTAAGCACATTTTGACCCATCCAACACACCAATTTTACGTGATGGTTATCAGGGTGACACTTTGTTTCCCTATGGCCCCGCCCAGATAATAAAAACCTCATAATTGGCCGACTATATGACTTAAAAGAGGGAGAAGTTGAGTCTCTGTGTGACTCGTTATGTTTTCACATCCCATCCCAAACACTTCCTGGGTGTTCCCCTCTCAATGAAGACCATCGTTTGTGGGCTCAGCCATATTACCACCACACAAAACAGGACCCACCCGTACACGGGGAGGGGGAGGGGTGGGGGGGGGGGGGGGGGGGACCCGCCTGTGTGCAGCTCACAATTTATGCAAATAAGGCCTCCATTCATCCCCCGTGAGAGGCAGCGGCCATCAAGACGATGCTAATTACCCAGTGGGGCTGCCAAGGCCAAGGCAAGGGGCGAGCGAGGGCGTTTCGAATGGGAAAAACAGCGAGCGAGTTAACTTACACAGGTTCGTCTCTCTCTGGCTCTCCCTTTCCATGTCTCTCTCTCTCTCTTCTTCATCCCTTGTCCTTTTTTCTGTCACGCTTCATCTCTGGTGCTCTCTCTCTCTCTCCATCTCCCGTCTCTCTCCCTCTCTCTCTCTCTCTCTCTCTCTCCCTCTCTCTCTCTCTCTCTCTCTCCCTCTCTCTCCCTCTCCCTCTCCTCTCTCTCTCTCTCTCTCTCTCTCTCTCTCTCTCTCTCTCTCTGTCTCTCTCTCTCTCTCTCCATCTCTCTCTCTCTCTTCTTCATCCCTTGTCCTTTTTTCTGTCACGCTTCATCTCTGGTGCTCTCTCTCTCTCCATCTCCCATCTCTCTCCCTCTCTCTCTCTCTCTCTCTCTCTCTCTCTCTCTCTCTCTCCATCTCCCGTCTCTCTCCCTCTCTCTCTCTCTCTCTCTCTCTCTCTCTCTCTCTCTCTCTCTCTCCATCTCCCGTCTCTCTCCCTCTCTCTTTGCTATTATCTCTTTCTCTCCCTCGGTCTTCCTCCCGTCCTCTCTCTCTCTCTTCCCCTCTCTCAATTTCTCTCTCTCTCTCTTTTCCCTCTCTCTACCTCCCGTCTCTCTCCCTCTCACTCTTCGCTTTTTATCTCTTTCTCTCCCTCTGCCTCCCTGCCTCCCGCTCTCACTCTCTCTCTCAACCCCCCCCCCTCTCTCAATTTCTCTCTCTCTCTTTTCCCTCTCTCTACCTCCCGTCTCTCTCCCTCTTCGCTTTTTATCTCTTTCTCTCCCTCTGCCTTCCTCCCTCCCTCCCTCCCTCCCTCTCTCTCTCTCTCTCCTCCCCTCTCTCAATCACTCTCTCTCTCCCTGTCTCCCTGTGTGTCTACCTCTCTCGTCCTTCTCGGCCTGTGCGTATCACTTCTACTAATGAGAGTTCTGGTGTGTGCTGCCGTTGCCCGGTGGCCCAGTGAGAGAGTGTCAGGAGCTATAACGGGGAGCGGTGTCAGGGCGTGTCGGGACAACCGGGGGAACACAATAACAGACCTCGGGGCCAAAGGAAAATGGCCGCATCATCAGAGTTTCACAGAGCAACTCAATCATAGAGAGAGTGTGTGCGTCTGCGTAGGTGCATGTGCCTTTATACACCGACGCACACACTCCTTAACCTCCTTAAACGTACATTTAAGGAGGTTGGATTAAAAACATCTATTTTAGGGGTTTGTTTTACAGTAGTACCCCCCCCCCCCCCCTTCCATTGCCTTCTCTGAACACGGTGTAGTATTTCCTCATTAATAAAGTTCTGAAGATGATAGGCAGGGGTAGGATAGGGGAGGAAAAAAGAAGAGGAACAAAGTGTCAATCTTAAAGTGCTTTGGTCCTTTTATGCGCTTTTCTGTATAAAAAAGGAGCATCAAATGAAAATTATAATAAATCCTGCAGATGATTAAAAGCCAAACGACTAAGCTGCCCTTAGTGTTGGCAGGAGGGACGGTTCAACCCTCCGCTGGAACTGCCAGACCCTCATTATAGATATGGATCCAAGCACCCTATAGCAGAAATGTGCTCAGAAATGAACAAGCCCAGTATACACACAGGGAGCGAGGGAACAAAACGTTTTTTTCCCCCTCCCTTTAGTGATTTATTAAAGGATTTTTTGCCCTTTTGAAGAAAATGTGTAGATGCTCCATGTCATTTAATCAAAAAAATGCAGGAGAATGCTGGAGAACATGAGAACATAAAGTAATTGTGAATCGAAGGCAAGCTTTATCCATTTGATTGAACTTGTTTCAAATCTGTTTACATATACTGTGCATACATAAATCGACCTGTAATTCATACAGGTGAGTCACACGGGCAACACGCTAACTGACTGCACAGGGTTTGACTTTTTCACCATGAGATTTTCTTCTGAAATCAAGAGTGAGAAAAGAGTAAAGCATCCATTTGGGTCTGGCTCATTACGTGTGAGGCCGGCAGAGACAGGAGGACTAATAGTCCTGGGTAATGTAGTCTCTGATATTATCCTCTTCATCCCTCATGGACTCTGACTCGTCTTCCTCCCTTCATTTCCTCTCTCATCTCCGGGCTCCATTCATTAGCACTGGGCAGGCCAATTCATTAGGGCAGACTGGCTGTCTTGTTCTGCCATTGACCCTCTACCTCTAACCTCTCTGTGTCTCTTGCTCTCTCACAAACACACTACAACACACTCAAACACACGGACACACACACACACACACACACACACACACCGTTGCTTTCCTACTCTCTTTCTCTCTATGCCCTGTTTCACTTTCTCTCCCTGTTAATCCACCACGCTTTCATTGGCTTTTCCACCCGATAAGTGACACATAATTCATGCACGCATGAACAAACACACACACAGACACACACGCACACACACACACACACACACACACACACACACACACACACACACACACACACACACACACACACACACACATGTACACAACATTATGACACATTTTTGACGCACATGTATTTATGCAGACGCACACACTTTTGTGTGACACACAGTGTTTTTGCATTTTTCTCCGTGGCTCTCCAGTGGCTGCCATGCTGGGTTCTGGCAGGGATCAGAGTGTGATATTCTATCATGTGTTAGCCAGAGCTGCTGGAAGTGTGACGGATGTGAGGGCTGTGTATCTGTGAATCATGAAACTCGTAACCCTTCATCTCTGCCAGAACTCTGGCTCCTCACTCTGTCTCTGTCTGTCTTTCTCTGTCTCCGTCTCTCTGTCTGTCTCAGAAGCACACACACACACGCGCACAAGCTAACGCACAGATTAATCTATCTGTCTGTCTGTCTGTCTGTCTGTCTGTCTGTCTGTCTGTCTGTCTGTCTGTCGCTCTGTCGCTCTGTCTATCCGTCTATCCGTCTATCCGTCTATCCGTTTATCCGACTATCCGTCTATCCGTCTATCCATCTATCTATCTATCTAGGAAATTGAAGAAATTTATATTTCTTCCATTCCATTCACCTTATTCCCTTCCCTCAGTAACCTTGGTTACTGAACATCATATTCCATCTGCCGGTCTATATTTACAGTTGTGTTTCACTTGACACACACGTTAGATACAAACGGACAATGTATATAATGCTACACAGGATTTATGCTCAACGCTCGAAGGCATGATCGAGTAAATACCTGCTTTTAGAGCCTTCCCTCAACCCCGCCTCCTGGGGTCCAAACCACGTGTGACACAAACAAAATCGTTCACACCTGTCACTCAAAAGGGAAACGGCTGGGTGGAAATGCTAAGCCTCTCTTCCGCGTCTTTTCACAGTGTGATTTGATGCATGATTTACGTGCGGTGCTCGTAGCCATAATAGCTTAACATTTGTTTAATCTTCAAGGTGTGGGGGGGGGCTGGTTGGTGGTGTTGGGGGTGTGGAGAGGAGTTGCTGGGCAGGCGACTCAAGTGACTAGATGCGCAAGAACTCTTTCGCAAAGAGTCTTTCTCACACTCTCTCTCTCATTTGCTTCCATTACTCCAAATATTCTGCCCAAAATTGTGATGGTGTGACTTTTTAGCAGGCGAACCTTGGAATTTGTTTAGGTAAATGTCCGGTGCAAGCATCAGGAACCAAACTCGCTGTTACTTGACGACAGCGTAGGCAATGAACCCTGTGGAACAAAATGGATGTAAACCAGAAGCTTATGAGGATTTTGTCAATAATTATGTTACAAACCATTCAAAGAAACAAGTCAGGTGCTCAAAAAACAAACAGGAAAAACCCACAACGAGCTTCCGAGACAGAAAATCTAACCTTTCTTGGCAAAGAAAGAGTGACATTTAAAGTCACTTCCTGATATCATTGGGGCCTATTTTTGGTAAACATCTGGCAGAAAAAACAAGGAACAACAAAAACAAAAGAAGGAACACAAATACGGATTCAGCTTTGTTAAAAAACAAACCAAACGCATTTTCCCTCACAAAAATAAAACAAACCATTGACGAAAAATTGCAGCCCTGTCACAGATAGGCCTCCGTCTTCTCCTCAAAATCAGAGTGATATACACAGAGAGTAGCCCTCTGAGACAGACCACCCCCCAACACCACCTTCACCACCACCCCCCCCCCCCCCCCCCCCCCTCCCCCCTCAGAAGCTGCACTTCCAACCGGACTCCCGGACAAAGAGTGCCTCACGCCTCCCCTTATCAGCCCTTACCGCGTCCCGCTGAGCACATCAGAGCCCCACCGGGGACCAGGGACAGGGGACCCGGGTGAAGGGGTGAAGGGCCTGGGGTGTGGGGCTCTGCCGATTGAAAGCACAGGCCGCCTATGCTGATAACATCCAGCGCTAATGGTAACGCAGCGCTGCACTCCTCTTTCAAGGCACATCAGCGCCACCGCCGTGCGTCGTGTGAGCGTGGTGACCTGCACCTGTTGGTGTGTGTGTGTGTGTGTGTGTGTGTGTGTGTGTGCGTGTGTGTGCGTGTGTGTGTGTGTGTGTGCGTGTGTGTGTGTGTGTGTGCGTGTGTGTGTGTGTGTGTGTGGTGGGGCAGAGGGCCACCGGCCAAAGCACAGCACAGGGAGGAGGGATGTTATTGAATGCAGACACAGCACAGTAGAGATTGCGTTGACGATCATAATGGACTCATTTTGGAGGGGAATCGTTCTCATGGACATTGGCTATACAAGGGGAGTGACCACCTATACAACAACACAAATCACTTTTGTCTTCTTCTCAGTTTTGTGTGAGTCTATTGCGTGAGGAAACCTCCAGGACATATCGTGTTTGATGGCTACCTCTGTGTCTTCATAGCCGGGTAGATTTAAAAATAAAAGTGGTCAATGCTAGTCTTTGACCCTAGCCATGTAGGCAGGCAGATTAAACATTCATGACAATCCAGACCAAATAAGCAGCCCTAAACCTATTCTATTCTATTATTATTATGTGTCATCTGGAGCTAACAACAGCTTCAGAACATCTGGGTAATGGACAGTCCCAGTCCAGTTGAGAACAAGAAGTCGGAACAATAATACAATAAAATAAAAACTAATAATAGCATTAACATCGTATTTATTTTTGTAAGTGTGCATGATTGTTTGTTTGCATGTTAGTATTTATTACTTATGTGAATACTGTAGATACGATGTTTTAGATATGACCCCTTTGTGTAACGTCTATAACAATGGTTAACTAACTACAGCAGCAAACCACTGTCACAAGCATGATCTGTGTCAGATATATATGATATGCGCACTTGAAAAGTGCATTAACAATGACATGAAATGATTAACAGCTAGGATCATTTGACCTCATGCAAGGCACTTGGACATATTTGCAGAGCCATACGTGTTGTGGGATTTTGTGGAAACAATCACTTTAAATCAAATTACATCAACGTCGATGGGATGCCACAGCCGATACAAAATGATTCCCATCATGATGATTTATTTATGTTTATTGCCATGGATGCTTGTATGAGAACACGGCTGGAGTAGACTGTAATGTGAGGCATGTTGGTAAACCTATATTGTAAATAACCTGATGTCGTCGTCTTGTTGTCATGTGTATCTCCAGGTGTGTGTGACAACAACATGAGATCAATACATTCCAGATAGGCAAAAGCACCTCCAAGCTCACTTAAAATGCTAACTAGAGCAGCAATATGCATTATTGTATTTCCTGCTTAGCATCCTGTGTGGAGAGATGTCACGCAGTACGACTAAACCTTTGTGTGTTACAGCACAACCAACATTGCGTTTGGCCCCCTGTTCATCCATCACGCTCCACCCGCCGGTGTGTTTGTATATTTTCTTTGCCACGCTGTTTCCATTTACTCGTGCTCTGGATATTTTCCTCTCATGTCTCTTTAGAAACATTCCTCATGAATCCCTCCCTTTATCCTCTCTGTCGTCCACCATACTCCACTCCCCACTCTCCTCTCCTCTCCTCCTCCCCCCTACCCTCCTTGTTGTTGTGTGCAGGAGGGAATCCCCCCCCCCCCCACCTCCTCTCCATAGCAGAGGAGGGCTGCTGTTACGTAACCCGGGCAGAACGAGGCAAACAAACCACTCACTGCAAGAGAGAGAGCGAACAGAGAGAGAATAGAGGGAGAGGGAGAGAGAAAGAAAGAAATAAAGAGACAGAGAGAGAGAGAGAGAGAGAGAGAGAGAGAGAGAGAGAGAGAGAGAGAGAGAGAGAGAGAGGGAATGGGATAGGGAGAGAGAGAGAGGGAGAAACTCGGGGGGCATCTAATATTCATGAGACCTCTGCAGCCACAAAACTGCGTTATCTCTCTTCTTCTCCTCAGCCCCCCCTCCCATAGCATAACGGATGAAAATGTGTTCTTTCCTGTCATTTAGTCCTTCACTTAACCCCCAGGCCACTAGCAAGTGGATGAGGATCATAAGTTAAAGAAAGGCACTTTCAGCATTGCCTGGATGCAGGAGACAAACAGGACCAGAGTGCATGCAAGAAAGCTTCACCGTGCATAACCCATAACCACAACAGAGAACGCACGCCACTGGACACATAAGCCTTAACCAGAACCAAGAATGCACGCCACTGGACGCATATCCCTTAAACAACACCGAGACAACACGCCACTGGAACAGAGGAGAGAGTTGATCATCCTCAGACCATGAGCACAGAATCCTGGTTCGACACTCTCATAGCTCATTCAAATGCACGTGTCCATCCTCTTCCAGGGACGCGGGAAGTCAGTCCGAGGGGCGGGTGCTGAGAGAGAGTCTATATAATGACGTCATAATAAATGCTGCGCAACATCCATTGTTTACAGAGACGAGATGACGGGTTACGTCACATTCAGGGATCCGCTCTGATAAACACTCTACTGGTGTGTAAAAAGAGTTCTGCCAACTAGCCACTGTTATTCACAAACGTTAGCAAGTAAACAATGTGGAAATTAGAGTCAACTCGGCTGATACTGTGCTGAATTTCACACATTAACAACATGCCGACAAGCTGTTGCGGTCCGGGATTATACACAGCGTTATGACAAGGATTCAGGAGGTTATTTCTAAAGGTTTAAAAGGAAAGTGAAAATAATAGAAAGCCTTCATTTTCATCCAGAGTTACGAGTTGTCTGATATGAGGAAAGTGAGTGACGGTTCACCCGACGGTTTCTCCGTCGGGTGAACCGTCCGTCTTTGCTCTTTTTTTGCCAACTAGTTTACGTGCGGGATTCCAGAATCATAACGATAACATTCAACGTGTCTATTAATATGGCAGCAACATTTTACACCAGTTTTAGAATGTTCACTACAACAGATGTTGAACACCAACATGCTTATGTAAATCAGTATAGTACGATATTCAGCTATCGACAGTTCTGCGTTGTGCGTCATATCCTACGTCAGCCTACTCAGACAATGTTCTAAATAAAATGAAATGATAATATGATAAATATCAATAATTTGATGAAAAATCATGTTGCATGATAAAATTATAAAAAAAAAGAAAAAAGTATTGATTTTTTTCAGAAAACCTTCTCACCTGCGGTTACAGCCAGAGGCCGCCAGGGGGGGGGGGGTGCTGCAGCACCCTAAGCACCCCCACTTCCCGCGTCCCTGTCCTCTTCACAATAACAATATCACGTTATGACACGGATCCACTCATAAACGATAAGGCAAAGAAACACAGGAGGTGTGAAAGAGATAAGATGCGTGGCTGCTTTCTATCGGCGCTAGTCCCTGCCAGATGTAACAGCCTCAGCTTTCATATCCTGCAGTGGTGCTTGGCCATCAACTGAGGTGTGAAAGACTTGTCGGTGTTGTTTAATGATTCTCTGGTGTTGTCGCTGTAGACGAGATTTACTTTGCCGATATCTTTAAGAAGGCGATTGGACCATGCTGATGAACCAGGTGTAAAAGGGCAAGCTATTTCCCCATCGTTGTCACCGCCATCCTGTGTGATGACACACACACACACACACACACACACAACATCATCGTCATCATCATCGCCATCATGAATGATCACACGCTCACGGAAACACACACACACGTACACACAAACGTCATCGTCATGTTCGGCGATCTTTCTGGGTCGAGAATGTTTCCTCTCTCTTGTCGATCCTGGAGACACATTTTTTAGGTTACAAATGCACAAACACACACACACACACACACACACACGCACACACTTTCACGCATGCACACGCGCACATGTACCTACACACACAGATACACACACACAGACAAAAAGACACGCACTCACAAAAACACACACACACACGAACACATGCACACACATACACATACTATAGCTATCCATCTTTGACAACCTACCCCTCACACGCACACCACTCAATATGAGCTCCTTCCTCCTCCTTCCTACCTCTTATATTCCATTACATCTTTGTTTCATCTCAGACTCACAATCTCTCCCCCTCTCTCACTCTGGAGTGCTGTATGTGTGTATGTGTGTGTTGTGAATTTTCCTTCTTCTCTCTCCTTATATCTGAGGCCAATGCACCAGTCTGATTGGTATCACTGGCGCTCTGTCGGACAGATTGCTGTGGTGTTGGCTGCTGCGCCCTTGTTTCTGTCTCTCTGTCTGCCTGTTTGTCTGTCCGTCCGTCCGTCTGTCCGTCTGTCTGTCTGTCTGTCTGTCTGTCCGTCCGTCCGTCCGTCCGTCCGTCCGTCCGTCCGTCCGTCCGTCCGTCCGTCCGTCCGTCCGTCCGTCCGTCCGTCCGTCCGTCCGTCCGTCCGTCCGTCCGTCCGTCCGTCCGTCCGTCCGTCCGTCCGTCCGTCCGTCCGTCCGTCCGTCCGTCCGTCCGTCCGTCCGTCCGTCCGTCCGTCCGTCCGTCCGTCCGTCCGTCCGTCCGTCCGTCCGTCCGTCCGTCCGTCCGTCCGTCCGTCCGTCCGTCCGTCCGTCCGTCCGTCTGTCTGGAGCTGTCTTTGTCTTTACTGCAGAAACATTCCAGCATCAGTTCCAGCATTAGTTCGTAGGAAGCACGATGTTTTGTCATGACGCAGAAAACATTACTCTATCCCTCTATTTACTATCTAACTATCTATCTACCTTTATGTAAAGAGATATTTACATAATGTATTCTGACAAGTACGATGCCACTCTAATGTAATCCTACATCATCAAGGCAAAATTACATATCTCCATTAAAAACACAGCATGCGACATCCCCACTTCTAATTATCTCTGTGTGTCTACTTCTCATGTTGTTTCAAACTGATGCAAAAACAGACTACAACAAGGGTTTATTTATTTTTACAAAGTCAGTATACAATGATGACATCCACATCATACTGCGGCGAGTTTTTGTTGAGTTGTTGAGTGTGTAACTCCACGGTGGTTTATAAAAGGTGTAATGAAGGCGTACAGGCTGTCAGAATCCTCTCCGCAGGAACAACAGAGGACTGGGGAGGG